>NC_089537.1:7500-10000 GCF_963924715.1 Thunnus thynnus
CAACCTCTTTTTTCTGGATGTGTGGTGAAGTTGCAGTAAAAATAATACATACTTACTGTCATGATTTGTCTGTATGTTCAGCTCTGTATAACTTGATTTAAATAAAATGAAACCAATGAAACAACTAAAGGAAACCATATGAACAGAAAACTATAGCAAATTCTAAACACAGGAAGTTAGTTGTAAATGAAACTGAAAGAAAAAAACAACAGCACTCAGCAACTAATCTTTGTATAAATGAGATATTAGTCAAAAGCTACGAAACTTCTGAAGAAATAAAACATTTCTAATACCAAACAAGACAGGAATACATGTTAGTGTGTCTATTACAGCTTTCATTTACTTCTTTTTTATTTTCTACAAACATTCATCTTTTGTTTTTCAAACTAGTTTTAATGTTTTGACTCCAACAAAAACTCAAAAGATGAGGAGGAGCCCCCCCCCCCACCCCTCCTTCTCCTTCCCCCCATCTCCAGAGCAGATGGTACAGCCCCCCCACCCCCACCCCCCCTCCACCCCCCTTTTATTGAACTGAATGAATGGGGAGAGAGAGAGGTAGAGTCACAGTGGCATGCCAGCAGAGGCTCTGCAGCAACACATTCCTCTGCAGCTCATTTATTCTGCCTCAACTCCACTCTAACTCCAGTTAACACTGAGACCTGTTAGAGTCCAGTTAGACCCAGTCTGACTCCAGTTTGACCCAGTCTGACTCCAATTGAACTGCTGTTTGCAGAGATGAAGCTGCTGCTGTTGTTGTTGCTGATGGAGCGAGCTGCAGCCCAGCAGAGAGGTGAGACACTTTCTGTTAACTTTTACTGCTTCTACTTTTAACAATGAGGAGCTGAAATCCTGTCTATAGACTAAACACTTATCTTTCTGGTATAGATTATTGGAAATGTTCAATCCACAGACTGACTGTTTCAGCTCCTTTAGTTCAGATTAAAGGTGGAGTCTAATGTTGTTTCTGTACTTTTGTTAGTTACTGGAGGGTTTTTCAATGAACTAAAACTGTTTTTATTTCTAAGACATGACGAGTCTTTGTACCCATTGCAAATTTATATGTAAACCTCTGTGATCATATAGCTATGCATGCTGATCAAACAATGAACTAATCAAAGTTCAGATTTTACATCTTTTTATCAATTACTAATGTAAATGTTTCTGAAATTACAATGTAGTTTGTAAAAACTTGTCCAACTAATTGTGATGTAAATATTGATGAGAATCACAATCTGTTCATTTCTACGGGTTATAATGAGTTTTTCATAAAAACTGAATAACTCATCTTAGGTTAAATGCGTACCCACACTTTCACCTCTATATGTCTCTGAAGCTGAGTTAAATGATGTTTGATAAACTAAAGTTAATGAAATCTGAGCTTTTAACTTCAGTGTTTAAAGACTCTTGGTTTATATTCAGCTATGTGTTTAAGTCATTTATTTGACAGACAGACAAGAAAAAGCTTCTTTATTGAATAAGAATACTTTAATGATAACTTTATTCAGCTTCAAATGTCTTTATTGTTTCATGTACTGCATTTCTGCTGAGAGCACACATGTTCCTGTTTGATAATATCCAAGAAGATCCAAAATTATTGATTTAGTAAGTCCCGGTAATAGTTGGAGAAAAATGATTTCATTATGACTTGTAGAGCAGCAGTCAATCCTGATTTTAGTTTAATTGGCTGCAGAAACATGAAGTGTTTGTCAGAAACAGACAACAGGCCTGTAGGCCAGAGCTGCGTCTGACTACAGAGTTTTTATCGACAAAAGGGACGTACATTCCAGCTACTTTCTTTTTTTGCATTAAGTTGCAGTAATGATTTTAAATTGTAAAGAAATCTAATGGAATTGATAATTGAATTACATGTAGGAAACAGAGTGTATGCCAGTCAGCATATGTCGGCTTTTTGCCAGCATCACATGTTGTCCGGCAGATGAAAATATCAACAGCCAAAATGTCCGTTGTGAAATATGCTGATTGCCAAATAAAGACATTAATTAATAGCATATTAATTACCCCAATATTTTGTGACCTATAAGATATGTTGCCAAGAGAACTTAAATATAAACTTATATTATGCAGAAGTTTGGTTTTGCCTCCACTGTTAAGACATTGAGAGATTCACTGAGTGTTTGGTCAGATGTATGCGTGGCATAAGATTCAAAAGCCGCAAACAGTCCTGCACTTTAGCTCAACAGCAGTCAACACGACTCCAGAAAGTCTAACCGTTTTCTCGGGTAATTTTACACACAGCATTGGCACAGTGAAACTAATGGATCAGCCCTGAACTCCACGGTTAAATAACATGTAATTGATCAGTCGGAGGTTTAACTTTTTCCCGTACGGCCCCGGTGAGGACGGGAGAAATGTGTAAACATTAGAAAAGACTATGGTGACTGAGGAAATTTAGGCAAATGTTTATCTTCTAGCAGGGTGCATGAGAGTTATATTAACTTACAGGGCTTGAAACTAACTTTTTCACCACCTTCCCAAAACT
>NC_089537.1:15000-32500 GCF_963924715.1 Thunnus thynnus
CAGTAAAACAGTAATGATGTCAAACAGTAGAGTTGCTGTCACTGCTGTCCTGCACCTTATTTTACTGGTAGTGGCCTGCTATTGGCTGATTCTCTGACATGTCACTGATATCTGCCTGTCTCTCTCTCTCTGTGTCTGTCTGTGTGTCTGTATGTCTGTCTCTCAGGTAACTGGATTCTGGAGCGTTCTTTGGATGGTGTGACCTTTGACCCCTGGCAATTTTATGCCATCAGTGACTCTGAGTGTTTATCTCGTTATGACATCACACCGAGACTCGGACCTCCGACCTACAAGAGCGACACGGAAGTGATCTGCACGTCATACTACTCCAGACTGAACCCTCTGGAACATGGAGAGGTGAGACAGACCTACACCTGTCTGTCTGAATGTACACCTATCTCTCACTCTGTGCCCGGATCACTTTCTCACTGATTGTCACTTAAATCAATTAAAGTAAACAGAAGAGGAGTTATATATAAAAATCTAATAAAAATTAAAACCACTACTGCAATAGTACAACAAAATCAGAGAATTAAATGTGGACTCTTGAACATTAGATCTCTGTCACCTGAAGCCGTATTAGTAAACGATCTAATCTCAGATCATCATATTGATTGATTGTCTTACTGAAACCTGGCTGTGTCATGAAGAACATGTCAGTCTAAATGAATCCAGTCCTCCCAGTCATATTAATACTCACATTCCTCCAGACACTGGCCGAGGAGGAGGAGTCGCAGCCTCATTATCAACTCTAGACCTGAACTTCATTATAACTCATTAGAAAGTCTTGTTCTTAGTCTCTCAGCCAACCTGGAAAACTTTACAGCCAGTTCTATGTGTTCTAGTGAACCTTCCTCCTGGTCCGTACTCTGAACTCTGATCTGAATTCTCAGAGTTTTTATCAAACTTAGTCCTTAGTACAGATAAAGTAATTATAGTAGGTGATTTAATTCATGTGGACGTTGATAGTGACAGTCTCAGCACTGCATTTATCTCATTATTAGACTCAACTGGCTTCTCTCAGTGTGTAAATAATCCCACTCACTGTCTGAACCACACCCTCCACCTTGTTCTGGCTTATGGCATCGAAATTGAACATTTAATAGTTTTTCCACAAAATCCTATTTTATCAGATCATTACTTAATAACTATTGAATTCCTATTACTGGATTACACATCATTAGACAAAAATGTCCTCACTAGATGTCTCTCTGATAGTGTTGTAGATAAATTTAAGGAAGCAGTTCCATCAGTACTGAATTCACTGCCATGTCTCAATACTACAGAGGACTCTTATGTTAACTTTAGTTCCTCCCAAACTGATAATCTTGTTGATAGTGCTGCAGGCTCATTACGAATAACACTCGACTCCATCTCCCCCTTAAAAAGGAAGATAATAAAACATAAGAGGTTAGCTCCATGGTTTAACTCCCAAACCTGCAAATTAAAGCAAACATCATGAAAATTGGAAAGGATTTGGCGTTCCACCAAACTGGAAGAATCTCGCTTAGTCTGGCAAGATAGTGTTAAAACATATAGGAAGGCCCTCTGTAATGCCAGAGCCGCCTATTACTCAGCATTAATAGAAGAGAATAAAAACAGCCCTAGGTTCCTTTTCAGCACTTTGGCTGACAAAGAGTCATAACTCTATTGATCCATGTATTCCTATAGCTCTCAGTAGTAACGACTTTATGAGCTTCTTTAATGATAAAATTCTAACTATTAGAGACAAAATTAACCACCTCCTGCCCTCAACAGGCACCGTTCTCTCCCCAAACACAGGAACCTTAGTAACAGCAGTAAATCCTGACATATATTTAGACTATTTTTCTCCAATCGACTTTCCTGAGGTAACTTCAACAACTTCTTCATCTAAACCATCAACCTGTCTCTTAGACCCATAGACTATAAAAAATATGGATGTGGTCACTGTGAAGTCACCCATTGGTTTGTGAACTGCCGTTTTGAAGCCTCAAGTTTAGCGATTTGACCGTCACCATGTTTGATTTTTGGAGCCAGAAGTGACCATATTTGGACAAGAGAGTGGAGCTGACCATAGCGCTAGCTGCTAGTTTGGTTAACACGGTGCATTTACAATCTATGATTAACATTTATAATGCTAATGCTAATTTTTTGCTAGCAAAAAGCAGGCCTGAAACCGTTAAAACAAAATGTACTCACAGGAAAAACCGAACATCTGACTCCTTAGAGGATCTTTTATCACAACCAAACGCTGAACAAGACTTTCTTTAGGTGAACAAATGTTACAATTAACTTTCATGAACTGAAAACACACTGTGAAATAGCCGCAGCTACACCTATACTCTGTGAATCTGGTTACTCCATGGTTACGTAGCGACAGGTCAATCACAATGTAGCCATGCCCTAAAGCGTATGCTGCTTTATCGTCTGTTTCACTCTAAATGGGACCATAATTTACAAAATGAACATCATGCTGTAAGGAAGAAGACTTGAAACTAGTGATTGAAACCATAAACTCATTAGGAAAATGTTTACTGAGGGAATAAATCAAGTGAGAAATATGGTCATTTTCTCAGACTTCTATACAATCAGACTTCTTTTTGCAGCCAGTGGAGTCGCCCCCTGCTGGCCATTAGAGAGAATGCAGGTTTAAGGCATTTAGCTTCACTTTTCAGACCGAGAGCTACCCGCTATCTTAGACCCCATCCTAACTAGGCTGCTTCAGGAAGTCTTACCCTTAATTAGCACTTTTTTACTAGATATGATCAATCTGTCTTTAGTAACAGGCTATGTACCACAGTCCTTTAAAGTAGCTGTAATTAAACCTCTTCTTAAGAAGCCTACTCTTGATTCAGGTGTTTTAGCCAATTATAGACCTATATCTAACCTTCCATTTCTCTCTAAGATCCTTGAGAAAGCAGTCTCTAATCAGTTATGTGACTTTCTACATAACAATAGTTTGTTTGAGGATTTTCAGTCAGGATTTAGAGGCATCATAGCACAGAAACAGCACTGGTGAAAGTCACTAATGACCTCCTAACTGCATCGGACAAAGGATTTGTCTCTATACTTGTCCTGTTAGATCTTAGTGCTGCATTTGACACAATTGACCATCACATCCTATTACAGAGACTGAAACATTTAATTGGCATTAAAGGAACTGCATTAAGCTGGTTTAAGTCCTATTTATCAGATTTCAGTTTGTACATGTTAATGATGAATCCTCCATGAAGACAAAAGTTAGACATGGAGTTCCACAAGGTTCTGTACTTGGACCAATACTATTCACCTTATATATGCTTCCTTTAGGTAATATTATTAGGAAACACTCCATAAATGTTCATTGTTATGCAGATGACACCCAGTTATATTTATCAATGAAGCCTGATGAAACCAATCAGTTAACTAAACTCCAAACATGCCTTAACGACATAAAGACCTGGATGACCTGCAATTTTCTGCTACTAAACTCAGATAAAACTGAAGTTATTGTGTTTGGCCCTAAACACCTTAGAAACACATTATCTAATGATAAAGCTACTCTGGATGGCATTACCCTGGCCTCCAGCACCACCGTAAGGAATCTGGGAGTTATCTTTGATCAGGATATGTCCTTTAACTCCCACATAGATCAAATCTCAAGGACTGCCTTTTTTCACTTACGTAATATCACAAAAATCACATCCTGTCCCTAAAAGATGCAGAAAAACTAGTTCACGCATTTGTTACTTCTAGGCTGGATTATTGCAATTCCTTATTATCAGGCTGCTCTAACAAGTCTCTAAAGACTCTCCAGCTGGTCCAGAATGCAGCTGCACGTGTTCTGACTAAAACTAGAAAAAGAGACCACATTTCTCCCATTTTAGTTTTGCTGCATTGGCTTCCTGTAAAATCTAGAATAGAATTTAAAATCCTTCTCCTAACTTACAAAGCCCTTAATGGTCAGACACCATCATATCTTGAAGAGCTCATAATACCGTATTATCCCACTAGAACACTGCACTCCCAGTATGCAGGCTTACTGGTGGTCCCTACAGTCTTTAAAAGTAGAATGGGAGGCAGAGCCTTCAGCTATCAGGCTCCTCTCCTGTGGAACCATCTACCAGATTCAGTCCGGGGTGCAGACACCCTCTCTATGTTTAAGAGTAGGCTTAAAACTTTCCTTTTTGATAAAGCTTATAGTTAGGGCTGACCAGGCTCGCCTTGGATCAGCCCTTAGTTATGCTGCTATAGGCCTAGACTGCTGGGGGACTTCCCATGATGCACTGAGCTCCTCTCTCCTCCTCCTCCTCTGCATCTGTATGCATTCATGTAACATCAATGCATGTTACTAACTTAACTTCTTTTCCAGAGTTTTGTGCTTTATAATTAGTCATTTTTGCCCAATGCCACTGTTATTATAATTAGACATATTTCTGTTATTATTATTGTTGTTATTATTGTTGTTATTCTGCTTCTCTGTGTCTCTCCCTCCCTCCGTCTTTCTCTCACAACCCAGCCGGTCAAGGCAGATGGCCGTCCACCTAGAGTCCGGTTCTGCTTTAGGTTTCTTCCCATTAAAGGGGAGTTTTTCCTTACCGCTGTCGCCAAGTGCTGTTCATGGAGGAATGTTGGGTCTCTGTAAATTAAAGAGTTCGGTCTAGACCTGCTCTGTGTGAAAAGTGCCCTGAGATGACTTTTGTCATGACTGCTGTATAAATAAAATTGACTTAACTTGACTGACCTGTCTGTTTCTCAGATCCATACCTCTCTGATTAACGGTCGACCTGGTGCTGATGATTTGACCTCTGACCTCCTGAACTTCACCTCAGCTCGTTACATCAGACTGCGGCTGCAGCGAATCAGAACACTCAACGCTGATCTGATGACACTGAGCGCCCGTGATCCACGAGACATCGACCCCATCGTGACTCGGAGGGTGAGACAGGCTGTCTGACAGACAGACATTTTTTCATGTTTTCAGATGATTCAAACATTTCACTTGCTGTTGTGTTGACTGTTGACCCTAACCCTGACCCTTTCTTCAGTATTTTTACTCCATCAAAGACATCTCAGTGGGCGGGATGTGTATCTGCTACGGCCATGCCCAGAGCTGCCCGCTGGACCCTGTTACCAAGGTAACGCCACACACCTGTACACCTGTCAACCACACTTGTGCACTTGTACAGTGTTCCATACTTCAACCTCTGTGTGTGTATGTATGTGTGTGTTTGTGTGTGTACAGAAGCTGCAGTGTGTGTGTGAGCACAACACCTGTGGAGAGAGCTGTAACGAGTGTTGCCCTGGTTACCACCAGCAGCCATGGCAACCAGGAACCGTGTCCGAGGGAAACACATGTGAAAGTAAGATATACTGGGTGGACATAAAAATAGAAACACCATTCAAGAGTAAATAGTAGAATGCTTTGGTTGAGGGGGGTCAGTGTGTGAGAGGGGAGACAGACTGACCACTGCTCAGTGCAGCATGAATAGATGTAGAGCTGATAGTCACAGGTAACACCTATGAGCAACTGCTGTCACAGCTGGGGGGGGGCAACATACAAACTATACATTAACTGTTACAGATGTCATCTTGGCTCACAGTGAGGGAGGGGTCGGATAAATTAAAAAAGAACCTATGGGACAGCAGAAAAATCATTTAGTGTGGATACACTGAGTGAATAAAAATATAGGAACACCAGTACTCTGTAAAAGTCAAGTCACATTTATTTATAGAGCACATTTAAAAACAACACAAGCAGACCAAAGTGCTGTACAGAATAAAATCAGGTAATAAACAGAATGAAAGACTAAAAACAAAACAACCACATAACATATAGCACAAATCAACAAACATTGTTAAAGGCATAGAATAAGAACCATTTCAAGTGCATCCAAATGTTAAAAAATAAAAGTGTGTTTTGAGCCTGGACTTGAAGGAATCAAGGGAGGAGGCAAATCTGATAGAGGGGGGGATGCTGTTCCATAGTTTGGGGGCTGCACGAGCAGCGTGATCCCTACTGAGTTTAAGATTTGTTCGCAGGACAGCCAGGAGCCCCAGGTTAGACGACCTGAGAGTCCTGGAGGTGGATAAGGGGTTAAAAGGAGAGGCCCTGCCCATTTAGGGCTTTAAAAACAAACAGGATAACCTTGAAATCAATTCTGAACCACACTGGAAGCCAGTGCAGTTCAGGAAAACAACAGTAAACACTCCGACTATGTTTGGGCTTTGACTGAACCATCACTTCATCACCCATTTTCACTCCCAGGTTGAATCTTTGCATAAGTTGATCGAAAACACCTGTCTCTCTCTCTGCCTGCCTGTCTGTCTGTTAGAGTGTAACTGTCACAACAAAGCAGGTGACTGTTTCTACAATCAGACTGTCGCCAACCTCAGGTTGAGTCTGAACATCCGTGGTGTTCGTCAGGGAGGTGGAGTCTGCATCGACTGCCAACAAAACACCGCTGGCATCAACTGTGAGACCTGCACTGATGGATACTACAGACCAGCACAGGTACTAACAAATACTGACAAGTACTGCAGATAATACTACAGACCAGCACAGGTACTAACAAATACTGACAAGTACTGCAGATAATACTACAGACCAGCACAGGTACTAACAAATACTGACAAGTACTGCAGATAATACTACATACCAGCACAGATACTGACAAATATTGCAAATGTGTGGTTGTGCATGTGCGCATGTGTGTGTGTGCGTGTGTGTGCGTGTGTGTGTGTGTAGGTTTCTCCTTATGCAGACTCTCCTTGTATTGAGTGTAACTGTGATCTGAGAGGATCAGAGTCTTCAGTCTGCACCAGAGACGACACAGTGCCAGGTCATCATTATTATTAATATCATCATTATCATTGTTATTATTATTACTATCACTATTATTAATATTTCTGGTGTGTTTCTGGTTTGTCTGCAGGTGTGTTTGCAGGTCAGTGTGTGTGTAAGGAGGGTTTTGCAGGTCGACAGTGTGACCGTTGTGCGTTTGGATATAGAGATTTTCCTCAGTGTGTTCGCTGTGAGTGTAACCTGGCCGGCAGCATCAACACTGACCCCTGCAGCGACTGCATCTGCAAGGTAAACCTGCGCCAGTACCTGACCAAGGTTACCTGACCTGTCTGTGTGAGTCTGGACAGGCAGTTATATAATTAAAAACAGTTTGACTTTTAAAGCCCCACTCCAGCTGGTGTTACTTCCTGTTTAACAGTTAACGGTCTTTCTCAAACAAAGAATGGGGATGTGGTTGATAGTTGGACATAATCCTAACCTGTCCACTTACTACAGCATTAGCTATATAGACTAGGTTATATGTCAATAACACAGATATATGAAATCCATAGGTGAAATCAGACGATGATCATCTATACTAAGTAATGACACACTTCTTCCTCAGTGGCCAGGCCCGGTTCTATGAGTATGCAAAGGCATGCATTACACTCTCAGTTTAATATTTTGCATCCTCTTTTGAAATTTGAATAGCCTAATAAATGCCAACTTCCTCATAAAAAAGCAGAACATTGAGTTATAACCGATCAGTCTGAAGTGTGTAGAGGTGTGTGTGGTTATACTGTAGCAGCCTGGTGACATCAGATGATTTAATAAAGGTAAACACAGTGAACGGTCATGTGTAACGGCACTGCGCTCTGGCACTTCACTTCTCAGAGGCTGCAGATTTATCAACATATCAGTCCTGCTGCCTTCAGATGCTGCAGAGATTTAATGAACTGAAGGAGAAGCTTCATACAGTATAAAGCAGCCGTTACAGCAAATACTGTAAGAATCACCCACATTCATTTATAGATCAATGCAGACTGACTTACTGACTTTCCTGCTTTAACCACATTAAACTTTATTTTCTGTGCCAATTTTAGGTGGAGAGTGTTTAACTGAAATAAATTATTTATATTTTAAGCATTACTCCATTGTTGCAGCACATCTGCAGCAAATATTTAGTTTGAAACACAGTCACTTGATACTGTATCAGTGATGCTCACAAAAACAAAGGGATTTTATGAGGATGACATATGACTGCAGCGTTCTACTATAGTCATATGCCATTGTTAAGTTTTAGCTTAAAATTTTGAATTTTGAGTGTAAAATTAAGTTGTTTGTCAACAAACATTTTGTGAACAGTGTGGCTAATCAATATTGTCAGGAAGTGACTCAGAAAAATATGAATTATCTTAAAAATGCCAAAATACACTGTAGGGGGGGCCTTAATCCATCAGTTTCAGTTAGAAGGTTAACCACACAGTTCTTATTGAATGTTAAAGGTGTTTAATGTGCTGACAGCTCACCTGTTCTCCTCCTCAGGTGAATGTGATGGGAGCACACTGTGATCTGTGTAAACCAGGTTTCTACAACCTGCAGGCCACACATCCGCTTGGCTGCACCGACTGCTTCTGCTTCGGTGTGTCCGATGTCTGCGAGAGCACCGGCTGGTCCACAGTACAGGTAACACATACACCTGTACACAAGTAACACATACACCTGTAGGTAACACAGTGGCATAAAGTATTATTTCTGAAAATTTGTCCTGATGATGATTTTTTTGCAGATGCTTCATACAGACGCTTGGCTCCGCCCCTCTCAGTCCCACCAGACACACCCTGTTGTCCATGGCAATGACCTGCCCATTCCCAGGAACACCTCCTCTGGCCACGCCCACCAACAACTGCTGTCATGGGCAGCGCCAAACAGTTTCCTTGGGAACAAGGTGGGCTATTGTCTGTCTGTCAATTCAATTCAATTCAATTCAATTCAATTTTAAACGCTTTATTGGTATGACATTTGACGTGTCGCAAAATCACAGTTATGATTATGAAAGACAGTGTTAAGGAATGAAATTAACAAAAATAATGTGAATTAAAGCACAGCACCTGTAACTTCCTGTTGCTGGTAGGTGGCGCTATGACTATGACTCAATATTGACATGTAGGTGTGTTCAGGCTGAGATTCTTATCAAGCATGAGAAATTTGGGGCAGGTTGGACAATGTACATTCAAGTTACAACAATTTCCTCGTTCATGGCGAAACATTGAAATTTGCTGCGTCACCATGGCAATGGTTAAAGTAAAACACCTGCAAATGACAAAAACTGCATAAAAATTGCACAGTAAATTTAAAATGGCCGATTTCCTGTTGGACTGAGGCTATGGCTCCAGGAGGCTTTTTTAAAGTCTGGACATGACACATGTGCCTACCACACTTTGTTCATCAACATCAAATTTAAAGATGGGGGCTTTGACTTTGAAATTTTGTAAGGGGTGCTATCGAGCCATTTTGCCACACCCAAGCCCAAGACCTATATCAGATCAAGTTCCGGCACTTCTGATGCATATGCAAAGTTTCATGAGTTTTCGAGCACCTTTAGCCTCCCAAAAATATGATTCTTTTGGAATAATAATAATAATAATTCCTTCAGATACAAGTGCGCCTTTCGTGGGCCCTAATAGCAATACTAGTTAATAGAATAATATATGTACGGGCACATCTACATGACACACTGCAATGCATTCCTCTTCTGCACAGAGACAATGCCTGGTACTGCACCGATTTTCACTTTCCTCATATCCACAGTTTGTCAGCTCCAAACATCTTGCCTGTACAGGTTGTACTGCATGCTAAACACAGTTGTTTGGTGAGGGCAACTGTGGATGGGTCACTAGTGACTGTTTCCAGACCTTTGTTTGAAAGTGGGCCCTCATGATTTGTAGAGTCAAGGCATCCTTTGTTGGTGATAAAGTATCAACATTGGCTTTCAGTTTCTGAAACAGGGATACAGTGAACTACATGGTTTGAGGTGCTGGTTGATTTTGGATCAGTTTGCATACAAACTGTTCTGCCAACGATAGAGTAGCAGGACTTGGTACTTCATCCTCACCAAAATTGTGGAGTAGGTAAGCT
The DNA here is from genome assembly GCF_963924715.1 of Thunnus thynnus. Lineage (NCBI taxonomy): Eukaryota > Metazoa > Chordata > Actinopteri > Scombriformes > Scombridae > Thunnus > Thunnus thynnus. The sequence goes on from NC_089537.1 coordinate 24,884, forward strand.
TACTGCTGGAACACTTTCCATGAAGTCCATTTTCCTATTTCAGTGAACCAGCTGGTAGTATCACATCCAGTGATAGCATGAAATGCTAACAGACCATTAAGCATCTCATATGGCATTTTGATATCATTTATTTTTTATTTATTTTGTTTATTTGACAGGGACTGAGCACATTAATCAACATCAGTATACAATACAAAATGTAAATATGCTGGAGTTAGCAAAAATGGTAATTTACATCCATAGTCCCTAGGCAGGTAACGAAAACATAAACAGTTTAAATAACAACATGCAAATGCAAATATAAAAATACACAGCATTAAAGGACAAAATAAATGGTACACATGTCCAGTAAAAAATGATCACAGTTCTAATTTGCCTTGAGCCATTGTTTGAGATGAGACTTAAAGGTATTTAAAGTTTTTAAAGTTCTCAAAACTCAATAAATGATATTTTTCCAGGATGTTACAATGATGGAACTTAAGTGTTTTGTTTTGTTTTATCAAGAATTTTTATAGCTTTCTTGGAGTAATTCTATTGGTTTAAGTGTTGTTACACCTGCAAGTGACCAGCTAGTAAAACAGTGTTATATGTGTGAAAAAAACATTGAGTGTAAAAACATCCTGATAGCATTCACTATCAGAAAGGTCCTGATTTGCTTTAAGTTTTGTAAATTAAATTTTACTGTATTTGACACCTTTTTCACATGACTTTTAAATGTTAATGTGTAGTCCAATGTGACCCCAAGATACTTGAACTCATTTAAAATGTCAAGTTCCTCCCCTCTCAGGAACATATTAGAGCATGTCACCTTTACTGGTTACTTTGTAACATACACATTGTTTTTTTAGTGTTCAAATAAAAACATGATTTAGTAAGCCAGTCCTTGACATGGGCAATTGCAGATGTAAGAGGTAAGGAGGCTTCTTGGACATCTTTTGTACGTGTACAAAATTACTGTATCATCTGCGTACATTTGAATATTGATGTTTTGAAATGCATTGGATAAGTCATTAATATATAGTGTGAATAAGATTGGTCCAACAATAGAGCCTTGTGAGACCCCTACAGGACAGTCAAGGTAAGAAGATTTGGTGCTGTCAATACAAACACATTGCTTTCTATTGTCTAAGTATGATTTCATCCACAGGATAGCTTCTTCAGAAAAATTAAAGTGAGTTAATTTAGATAAAAGGATCTGGTGGTCAACAGTATCAAATGCCCTTTTTTAATCAAGAAAGACAGCACCGACATAGGAACTCTTATACAATATGCTTTTAAATTTTTCGAAGAAGACACAGTTTGCTGATTCTGTGGAATGGTGGGCACAGAACCCAAATTGCATAGGGTGCAATATGGGTTGCCACCCACTTCTTAGCAATCTTATATATAACCGGGAGGATGCTGATTGGTCGATAGTTAGCCATGTCTATTTTATCCCCAGATTTAAAGATTGGGGTAACCATGGCCACCTTCCAAGCTGATAGAACAACTGTTTGCCTGAATGACAGATTAACCAAATATGTAATCGGGCATACTAGAGAATCCTTGTGCAATTTCAAAAAGTTGGTGTCAAGCCCGTAGGCATCCTTAGCTTTAGAGCTTTTCAGTGTACCGATAATGTTGGCCACTTCTGGTTCTGTTATTTCCTCTATTTTAAAAATAGGCTGTGCATGTTTAATAGGACTATAGGTATCATGACCTTTGATGTATCGTAGTTTCTTGGCTGTTCCTGCTTTCATCCAAATTTCTTGGCTCAGTTGGTGTGTAAATACAAGAAGTAATACCAGCACATCTGTGTCCTGGCACTGAATGATAAGCCTCTGATACCCTTTGGTTGTTTCATCAGCTGCATGTAGAAGTATGCAGGTATCAGCTTCTTCATGTACAGCCTGTAGGTGAGAAACACCAATCCCAAGCTCAAGCTCATTTGATAGGAACTGGATCAGGTTGACTTTGTTTTCATTCATTTCAATGAAACTATTCCAGTTAGCAGATAGATTTACATCCCTGCTACTCACAATGGTGCAAACCTTTCAAAGAGTAGTGCTTCGTTTAGCTCTTGTTCCACTTGTTATGGAGTTCTGTTGGTACTAATCAAACACTAGATCCACTCTGGTGATGTTCCCATGTAGATTAGTTGTCACTCTCCGTGTGAACTCATCAGCATAATCCCCAAAGGCTGATGCATTTTGAGGTTTTTCCATTGCTCTTACTAAAGCCATTCCATCAATGATAGTGCATGTTTTCACATTGGATGGACTGAGCTCTGTGTCCATTGCACCAACTTTTAGTATGGTGGCTAAGTCTGCTTTGTTGGTAGGTCTGAGCACTCTATCTGTTGTGGCATTGACAGGGGGACTGCACACAGTTCCTTTTGGACAAGCTCATCCATGTTGACCTCTTTGCTACTCTCCATGGATACAATGATGCAGCTGAAAATATCCCTGTCAGGCTTCACACACTTGGCTCTGCGTTTTTCAAGCTTAGCCTCTGCACTGTAGAGGCTTGAGAATGTTTTTGGTTTTCTCTTGGTGAAGCTGTAGTGGAAATCTGTGTTCCTTATAGCCAGTTAATTTTTTACCAACTTGATGATCATTTGTTTGCCAGACTCTGCAGCATTTGCAAGGTACTTCAGTATATGTAACACTATATTAGAGATGGCCTTTCACATTTTTCGCGAGTTTCATGGCCACTATAGGTTCTGCTACACAGTTGAAAGGGGAGGGTGAGGAGAGAGGTACTCATTTAGTTGTAATCTGCAACCTCACTACTCATTGCCACTAAATTTTACACACTAGTGCTTGAAAAGAATTTGGCAGTAATGTGAAAAAGTCTGATTTTACCAGCTTTAGGTATACAATGATAAAATTACCCAAAAATAATTTTCTGAGATGACAACATGGCACACATATAAAGAGGTTAAATATTAATACTGGATAGGTTGTCTGATTTTACCCAGTGGCATTATCTTAATTTGCAATTGGGCCTCCTGACTATATGTCTTTTTTTGTTGTAGCAGAAAGTGACGTATTTAGCAGCCAACACTGCACATTCTTTCTTTTCCCCCAGAATGAGGGGTAATTCCTCCCTTTCTATCAGACTTTGCAATTCTGGGCATTTTTTTCCAAATTTTGGAAAGAATTCCTCCATAATATTTCTGTTGTTTTGACATTGTGTTACAAAGGGTAATGTCTTTCTCAAAAACCTGAGAAAGACATTAACAATATAACTGACATTTATCTGTCTCACTTACTCTCTGCCTGTCTGTCTCTAGCTGGTGTCCTATGGAGGTTTCCTGAACTACACTGTGGTTTATGACATCCCATTGGACAATGAGGATCGTTCTCTCCCAGCTCACTCTGACATCATCATGGAGGTGAGAAGATGTTATAGTTCAGATTAGGTCTGTAACAACTACATTACCCAGACGGAACTGATTCCTCCTCTCTCATCTCCAGGGTAATGGTCGAGCCCTTCGTCTCTCACCACCTCTCCACCTCTTCCTTTCGCCACTGGCTGGGCGCTCAGTTGCCATAATGATGGTCCCACAGCAGTTCATGGACATGCAAACAGGCCGTCTCATTAACCGCGACGACCTGCTGTCAGTCCTTGCTGATGTGACATCACTGAGGGTCAGAGTTCACCTGAACACCTCTGCTGATGGGCCGATACGGTGAGGACTCAGTAATCTTATTACATCTAATATGACAATAATCTGATTACACCTAACACAACAGTAATCTGATTACATCTCACATGACAGTAATCTGATTATATTTAAAATGTCTCTGTCTTTATGCCTGTCTGTCTTTCCTTTAGGCTCAGTTCAGTGTCTCTGGATGTTGCCGATTCTGGTGCAGTTTCTGGTGTTCAGGCGGTTGCTGTGGAGACATGTGAATGCCCTTGGGGTTACAGCGGCACTTCCTGTGAGGTCAGCAGTTCATTTCAGTCACCTTCATCCAGTTACTGTCAGTAATAATTGACCCATCTTGCAGGTGATGATGTATGGCCCTTGCTGTTTTACCAAGAGCTTACTGTTGGAAGAGGAGACAAGCAACAGGACTTTTTGGCCAGGCTGGAACTCACGGTGCAAGCCTGTTGGTCATACCAGTTCTTCTGGCTTTTCTGGGGCTCATGCAGGTTGACCTCTGCCTCCTCCTGATACCTTGCCAGCCAATCTCTCATTTCAAGCTCAAACTGCACCACCCCTCTGTCACTTGGAGTGGTGGAAGAAGCTTCCCAGCCCTAGCCATGTAGCAGCTCAAATGGGGAGAAACCCGTTGAGGCCTGGGGAACTTCTCAGTAGGCAAAGAGCAAAAATGGCAGCCAACGGTTCTAACCTTTGCCACTGTCATCCACAAACTTCTGCAGCATCCACTTCAGCATCTGGTTGAATCTTTCAAGAAGACCATCAGTCTGTGGGCAGTATGGCGTGGCCTTGATTGCTGAGATGCCCAGTTGTTTATGGAAGGGCTGCATCAACCTGGAGGTGAAGTTGGTCCCCTGGTCCATCAGGATTTCATCCAGTATCCCCAATCTGGACAACAGTTATACCAAAACACGCAGAAAAGTGAGAGCAGAGGGTAAATGGGTGGCATAGTCACACACACCAAGATGTACTGGTGACCACTGCTGCTTTTCACCAAAGGGCCCACAGTGTCCATGGCAATCCTGTAGAATGGAATGAAAATAACAGGAAGTGGCTGCAGAAAAGCTCGGTCAGACTTGCAGGCAGTGCATGTTTTCTGACACGTGGTGTATGTGGTGCAATATTTCTGAATGTCTGTGTACATGGGGGGCCAATAAAAGTGTGAACTGATGTGAAGATAGGTTTTATGGTGGCCAAGGTGTCTGGCCCATGGGAGTGTGTGTCAGGTGCATGACCAGTGATCTATAGCTAGCAGGGATTACCAGAAATATTTTCAGATACTTCCCACATTTTATTGGACAGCGAACTCTTTCTTTCATGTTCTGTTGGCCTTAGCTGATTCTCAAAGTGGTGCTGGCAACAGGATTTTCTTTACCCCTTAGTGCCTCCCTCACACAGATTACTGTCAAGGTCTGGGAGTGGTTGGACACCAGCTTTCGTCAGGGCTCCAGTGATCACACCACAAGAAACATTCACATTGACCTCCCCCTTCTCCCCAGAGTCAGTTTCCACTGGCAGATCTTTTTCCTGCAGTAAGTCCATGAGTACAAGTAAGTCCCATCTCAGGATGGCATCTACAGGCAAGTTTTCTACCACCCCAACGGTCATCAGGTGAAGTTGTTCATCAGTGGTAACAGTTAAGTTAGCTTTGGGATAAGGATGCTTATCCCCATGAATACACACAATGTCCTCTTGTCTGCTGTAATCCACAATGCCTACTGGCACCACACTGTGTGTACTTAACCAGAGTCATGAATCTACCAGTATCCAACAGAGCAGTAACCTGCTGGCCATTGACAATCACAGTTTTATAGTGCTCTCACTTCCTTATCCCCAGAGGGTCCCACCACAGGCCGGGGTGCATTGCAAGTGTCTGTGACCTTAGCTTTGTGTATGGGACACACAGAAGCTTTGTGGTCTGGCTGCCAGCAATAAAAAGAAACAAGGTCCTTACCAGATGCTTGTTGGTTTGGGGCAGTGCTGGTGTTACCTGGAAGCTCCTGGCTATTTTCTTTTTGCAGGCCTGGGCTGGGGTGGCTGTAGTGTTGATTGGTGTGGTGCACTGGTTGAGACATGTAGCTGGCCCTCCTCTCCAAGCATTGAGGTACTGTAAAGCCAGCTTTGTAAAGCCACGAGTCCCTCCACTGGTGCATGTGCCTTCACCCAGGTCCTCACTTCAAAAATCCAGGGCTGGTAGAGGCCCTTAAGGTGGTGGTAGGTCTCAGTGGTGTTCTCGCCAGGTGGTACTGTTGAACTGATGACGGTATGTCTCTGGGGAGATGTCAAACTTGGTCAGCAGCACTGCTTTCAGGCCTGTATAGCAGTGGGCTCTCTCTTCATCCATTCATCCAATGCCTTCCCAGACAGCAGTGGAATGAGTCAGCATGCCCAATGACTCTCCAGACATTTCCAGTATTGTCAGTACAGTTATTACACTGTTATTACTGTCAGCACTGTCTTGACTGTCATTACACTATTGTTACTGTCAGTACTCTCACAGATACTGAGGATAACATCAATCCATGTAATGCAACTTTGGACTTTCTGTTTTAAGTCTATTTTGTTCTTTTTCTGTTTTCATATTTGTCTTTGTGTGTGTGTGTGTGTGTGTGTGTTTCTATGTTTTGTGTGTTTCAGTCATGTCTTCCAGGCTTTTACCGGGTGGGTGGAGTCTTGTTTGGAGGAAACTGTATGCAATGTGAATGTAACGACCACGCTGCAGAGTGTGATATCAATGGAGTTTGTTTGGTGAGTTTGAAAACACAATCAACAAACAGGGAAATTAAAAAGAGACAACCAATTCTGGAAGATGTTTTAGTTTAAAAAAATATGCAGGCAGTGTTTCATCAAATCAATTTAACATCAGTGTAGAAGTGAGTGGAGGTAATGAGTGTTAACAGTGTGAGGATGACATCACTCTGTGCGATTTTATCAAGACAAACATCAACATGAACATATATTGAGTTTGCATCAACAGGGTAACAGAGGAACTGTAATATTTGCCTGCTTTCTCTGGAGGAGCATTAATTTTTTATTGAAATGTGTGAGATTTGAACTTGTAAGAAGCCAGACGTCCACATTAAACTGTCTGATGAAAATATGAACTTTCCCTTCAGACAAACATTAGATTTACACTCTGAGACAAAGTTTATCTTCCAAAAGTTCTTCTGTTTCAAACTCTGCAGCCACAGAGCTGAAATCAGACAGAAAACATTCATTTGTCAAATGTCAAAATTTAATACAGTAACACAATAACAAAGCCTGACTCAAATTCGGCAACATCACTGTTGGTTCATATGAGATGCACGCAAGGATATTTGTCTACCTTTGTTCTGGTCATGTGGTCACGTTTCACAGACTGAAGACCAGCAAAGTAATCTCTGGTCTTCCAGTAGTTGTTGCAGAGCTTTGAGGTGTGTTTGGGGTCATTATCCTGCTGCAGTATGAATCCTTCTCCACAAAGATGTAAACCAGAGGCTCCAGCATGTGTGTGAAGAATGGAGCGCTGCTTCTCCTCGGTCAGGGGGAGTCAGTTCCCTGCAGGTGTCCATACTCACTGATTTATAGTCGTCTTATTTATTCTTCTTCTTATTATTATTATTGTTATTATTATTTTATTTGTATGGAACCTTTCATACAAAAAATGTAGCTCAAAGTGCTTTACAGCAAACGAAATTACAGGCACCAAATGCTTCACATCAAACAGACATAAAAGACATAAAATGAAAATAAAACATTTAAATGTACAGGGGAGGGGAAATAAAACATTCTAATAAAAGATAAAATAAAGTGAAAATACAATACATAATAATAACAATAATAATAAAATTAAATGAAAAGTTAAAACATAAAATACATAGAATGTATAAAATCAAGTAAAATTCAACATTTTAAAGAAGTGCAGTAGTGTTTAAGTGTGAAGCAAACTGAGACAAAAGCCAGTTAAAGATGAAGAAATAAGTGTTTAG
>NC_089537.1:37500-85000 GCF_963924715.1 Thunnus thynnus
AGCGGCTAGTTCCTGTGTTTACTTTCATTCAGACTCAGAAACAAACTTTTGAAGCAATTCATGTAAACTCTATGTAGACAGTAAAATAAGCCGCTATAAACCTACGTAAAGGCCCAGTCATGCAAAAAAAAAGAAAACATGATATACTGTGAAAGTGCCAGAATCTTAAAAAAGTACCATGATACAAATTTTTGGCCAGCTGATAGTATATTAGGATTAATCATGTACACATGCACATAAAACATTTTCCAATTGAACTGAAAGACAGAAAGCAGCCGGTTTACTCTCTCTCTTCCTTCCGTCATAGATAACCCTGGCTCGCTCTCCAGCTCTGTTGACATTGGTCAGTCAGTCTAACCTGCAGGGTGTAGTATCTGGAGTTTATCAGCAGAACAACGACATTTTGCTCGACACCCGTCAACTCAACACCAGCAGGCTGGCCGGCCCGCTCTACTGGAGACTGCCCCGCCAGTTCGAGGGCAACCAGGTACTGTCACCCAAACTGTTGTCTCACAGCACCTGAATACACTGACACTGCAACCTTAGGCCCAAAATATTGACTTTTTATTGTGTATTTTTTGTGTTTGTTTTATAGCTGCTGTCGTACGGTGGCCTGCTGTCTTATGTTGTGACCTTTTATGCTGAGGACGGCTCTGGGCTGGCCAATCGGGAGCCTCAGGTGCTGATGAGGGGTGGGACCCTGATGAATCTGGTCATATACACAGACATGGTTGCTCCTGGCAACGGCATCAGGACACAGCATGTCATCAGGCTGACAGAGGTACGACATGCTGCAAGGAATCAACATCATCAGTGTTTAGATAAAACACATGATGGTTTATTATAACTGTGTGTGTTTGTGTGTTATCATGTGTTATTGTGTGTTTGTGTCACAGCACAAGTGGAAGTATTTTAACTCGGTGTCGGAGAAGCCGGTGAGTCGTGCTGACTTCATGTCCGTTCTCAGTAACATCCAGTACGTCATCATCAAGGCTTCATATGGGACGAGACTGCAGCAGAGCAGGTATGCACACACATCATTAGTCATACCAGTGACATCATCGCTCCTAGCAGTGTCACCATCAGCCGTAGCAGTGACATCATCATGTATTGTTCTGTAAGGATTTCCAACGTCACCATGGAAACAGCAGTGGAGGCGGAGAAGGCGGAGGGGGGCGGGGCCAGACTGATCGAGTCCTGCATCTGTCCGCCGGGATATGCCGGACTGTCCTGTCAGGTAAGCCATGTTTTTTCGCTGTGTCACCATGGCAACCATAGAGGCCACAGCGAGAGAGTTGGTGTTACTGGTCCAGCCTGTAGCCTGTTAACATGAAGCTGGTAGCCACGGCAACAAAGTGGCACCCTGCTGCTGCCCAATCAAAATACAGAACACTGCTATGGCCAACTGGAACTTTCTGATAGCATCTTTACAGTACCTGAGATTACATCACCTGTCTGTGTCTCACCTGTCTGTGTCTCACCTGTCTGTCTGTAGGACTGTGCTCCTGGTTATTTCCATCAGCCTCGGTCTGAGCTGTCGTCTCAGGATCAAAGGTCGCTGTTTGTGCGTCCGTGTGTTCCCTGTCGCTGCAACAACCACAGTGAGAGCTGCAACCAGGAGACGGGAGAGTGTCAGGTAAACACACGGACAGTAGAGGACAGTAGAGGTCAGTAGAGGACAGTAGAGGTCAGTAGAGGTCAGTAGAGGACAGTAGAGGTCAGTATATGACAGTAGAGGTCAGTGGAGAACAGTAGAGGACAGTAGAGGACAGTAGATGACAGTAGAGGTTAATAGAGGACAATAGAGGTCAGTAGAGGACAGTAGAGGACAGTAGATGACAGTAGAGGTTAATAGAGGACAATAGAGGTCAGTAGAGGACAGTAGAGGACAGTAGAGGACAGTAGAGGTTAATAGAGGACAATAGAGGTCAGTAGAGGTCAGTAGAGGACAGTAGAGGACAGTAGATGACAGTAGAGGTTAATAGAGGACAATAGAGGTCAGTAGAGGACAGTAGAGGTTAGTAGACAGTAGAGGACAGTAGAGGACAGTAGAGGTTAGTAGACAGTAGAGGACAGTAGAGGACAGTAGAGGACAGTAGAAGACAGTAGATATCAGTAGAGGACAGTAGAGGACAGTAGAGGACAGTAGAGGTCAGTAGAAGACAGTAGATGTTAGTAGACAGTAGAGGACAGTAGAGGACAGTAGAAGACAGTAGATATCAGTAGAGGACAGTAGAGGACAGTAGAGGACAGTAGAGGACAGTAGAGGTTAGTAGACAGTAGAGGTCAGTAGAGGACAGTAGAGGTCAGTAGAAGACAGTAGAAGACAGTAGATGTCAGTAGAGGTTAGTAGACAGTAGAGGTCAGTAGAGGACAGTAGAGGACAGTAGAGGTCAGTAGAAGACAGTAGATGTCAGTAGAGATCAGTAGAGGTCAGTAGAAGACAGTAGATGTCAGTAGAGGACAGTAGAGGACAGCAGAGGTCAGTAGAGGTCAGCAGAGGACAGTAGAAGACAGTAGATGTCAGTAGAGGACAGTAGAGGACAGTAGATGTCAGTAGAGATCAGTAGAGGACAGTAGAAGACAGCAGATGTCAGTAGAGGTCAGTAGAAGACAATAGATGTCAGTAGAGGACAGTAGAAGACAGTAGATGTCAGTAGAGGTCAGTAGAGGACAGCAGAGGTCAGCAGAGGACAGTAGAAGACAGTAGATGTCAGTAGAGGTCAGCAGAGGACAGTAGAAGACAGTAGATGTCAGTAGAGATCAGTAGAAGACAGTACAGGTCAGTAGAAGACAGTAGATGTCAGTAGAGATCAGTAGAAGACAGTAGAGGTCAGTAGAAGACAGTAGATGTCAGTAGAGATCAGTAGAGGACAGTAGAAGACAGTAGATGTCAGTAGAGGTCAGTAGAAGACAGTAGATGTCAGTAGAGGACAGTAGAGGACAGCAGAGGTCAGCAGAGGACAGTAGAAGACAGTAGATGTCAGTAGAGGTCAGCAGAGGACAGTAGAAGACAGTAGATGTCAGTAGAGGTCAGTAGAAGACAGTAGATGTCAGTAGAGGTCAGTAGAGGACAGTAGAGGACAGTAGAAGACAGTAGATGTCAGTAGAGGTCAGTAGAAGACAGTAGAAGACAGTAGATGTCAGTAGAGGTCAGTAGAAGACAGTAGATGTCAGTAGAGGACAGTAGAGGACAGTAGAGGACAGTAGATGTCAGTAGAGGACAGTAGAGGACAGTAGAGGTCAGTAGAAGACAGTAGAGGTCAGTAGAAGACAGTAGATGACAGTAAAGGACAGCAGAAGACAGTAGAGGTCAGTAGAGGACAGTAGAGGACAGTAGATGTCAGTAGAGGACAGTAGAGGTCAGTAGAAGACAGTAGATGTCAGTAGAGGACAGTAGAGGACAGTAGAAGACAGTAGATGTCAGTAGAGGACAGTAGAGGACAGTAGAGGCCAGTAGAAGACAGTAGAGGACAGTAGAGGACAGTAGAGGTCAGTAGAGGTCAGTAGAAAACAGTAGAGGTCAGTAGAAGACAGTAGAGGACAGTAGAAGACAGTAGATGTCAGTAGAGGACAGTATAGGTCAGTAGAAGACAGAAGATGTCAGTAGAGGTCAGCAGAGGACAGTAGAAGACAGTAGATGTCAGTAGGGGTCAGTAGAAGACAGTAGATGTCAGTAGAGGTCAGTAGAGGACAGTAGATGTCAGTAGAGGTCAGTAGAAGACAGTAGATGTCAGTAGAGGTCAGTAGAAGACAGTAGATGTCAGTAGAGGACAGTAGAGGACAGTAGAAGACAGTAGATGTCAGTAGAGGTCAGTAGAAGACAGTAGAAGACAGTAGATGTCAGTAGAGGTCAGTAGAGGACAGTAGATGTCAGTAGAGGACAGTAGAGGACAGTAGAGGTCAGTAGAAGACAGTAGAGGACAGTAGAGGTCAGTAGAGGACAGTAGAGGTCAGTAGAGGTCAGTAGAGGTCAGTAGAAAACAGTAGAGGTCAGTAGAGGACAGTAGAGGACAGTAGAAGACAGTAGATGTCAGTAGAGGACAGTAGAGGACAGTATAGGTCAGTAGAAGACAGTAGAGGACAGTATAGGTCAGTAGAAGACAGTAGAGGACAGTAGAGGTCAGTAGAAGACAGTAGAGGTCAGTAGAGGTCAGTAGAGGACAGTAGAGGACAGTAGAGGTCAGTAGAGGACAGTAGATGTCAGTAGAGGACAGTAGAGGACAGTAGAGGTCAGTAGAGGACAGTAGATGACACACATGATAATGTTGGTATGTTTTCATGCAGGACTGTCAGCATCACACTGGTGGGCGGAGCTGCGAGCTTTGTGCCCCGGGGTATTATGGGAACGTCAGCGGCTCCATCAGTGACTGCTCGCTGTGCTCCTGCCCCCTCCGCGACAACAGGTGAGACATCTACTGCTTTTCTACTGTATTCTATTAATTTACTTTATTTTACCAACTTTAACTGTGTGTGTATAGTTTCAGTCCCACATGTGTGTCAGAGGGAGCGTCTGGTGATTTCCGCTGCACCGCCTGTCAGCCGGGATACGAGGGGAGATACTGTGAGAGGTGAGAGTCATGACATCATACCTGTCACCTGACCATAACCTCTGTGTCATTGGTCAAAGTAGAAAACAAATATCCAGCCTGAGTTTAACATGTAACCACTGTGCCAGCAGCTCTGTGTTGTGCAGGTATTTGGTTACAAACCAAAACTGGATAAAAATGAACAGTTTGACCTGATGATGTTGTAGATTAAAGTTAGAGGATCTGTTGTCGGGGACACTTGATTTCTTTACCAAATGTTTTATCGTTTCATCCAGTAGATGTTGAGATGTTTGACAGATCTGTTGACCTGCCGTTAGAGGAAACATTTAGGAGTTATCAACCAAACTTCATGGCAGAGACCGACCTCTGAGCCCGTGAGCACGGCCGCTCTGACTCTTCGCTCTCGTCCTGCAGGTGCTCTGCTGGTTACTATGGTAACCCCTCGCTGCCAGGTGGGAGGTGCTCACAGTGCAGCTGCAGTGGGTGGGGCTCGCTGCATCCGCTGTGTGACCCACTGACTGGACAGTGTGACTGCAAGGATGGGGTCAAAGGTCACCTCTGTGAGCAGTGTGATGAGAGGCACATCCTACAGGGAGGAGAGTGTGTGTGTGAGTACTGGTGACACACACACACACACACACACACACACACACACACACACACACACACACACACACACACACACATTCATGTTGTGTTATCAGAGATGATATCTGTTTGGTTTTTATCTCCAGCTTGTGATGACGAGTGCACCGGTGTTCTGCTGGACGACTTGGAGAAACTACACAACCACTTCCTGTCTGTTAATATGAGCGGTGTTGCCATGGCGCCCTACAGCCAGCTGGTGGCGGTGGAGAACCAGACCAGGAGCATCCAGGTAGACTCACACAGAGGCTCTATAACAACCCTCAGATACAATTCAGAGACATGTTTATGGACCCTGAACGCACCACAGAGCCTGGTGTGGTCTGTGCTTAAATATGAATAACTTCCATCTCCTGATTTCACTGTAAAGTTTCCACCTGCGGATGTTTGAAAGTATTTACGTCTGTGTTGCCTGCTGTGTGTCTGTACAGGTGGCGTTTTCAGGGAACAGTTCTGTCACTCTCCACCTGTCCAGAGTGGAGGACGACTTAAGTCATTTGACCTCTGACCTCAGCGCTCTGCTACAGCAGGTATCCATGAGTCATGCTGGGCTCATTCCACTCATTTCTGTTTCAGTGTTCAGCTGCTTCTAAAGACAAACAGCTGATAATACACATACATGGAATACATCTAAGCATAGATTATAACACATTAAATACATAGAACACATCTGTAAACATAGATTATAACACATAGAACACATCTGTAAACATAGATTATAACACATAGAACACATCTGTAAACATAGATTATAACATATAGAACACATCTGTAAACATAGATTATAACATATAGAACACATCTGTAAACATAGATTATAACACATTAAATACATAGAACACATCTGTAAACATAGATTATAACATATAGAACACATCTGTAAACATAGATTATAACATATAGAACACATCTGTAAACATAGATTATAACACATAGAACACATCTGTAAGCATAGATTATAACATATAGAACACATCTGTAAACATAGATTATAACATATAGAACACATCTGTAAACATAGATTATAACATATAGAACACATCTGTAAACATAGATTATAACACATTAAATACATAGAACACATCTGTAAACATAGATTATAACATATAGAACACGTCTATAAACATAGATTATAACACATAGAACACATCTGTAAACATAGATTATAACACATAGAACACATCTGTAAACATAGATTATAACACATAGAACACATCTGTAAACAGAGATTATAACATATAGAACACATCTGTAAGCATAGATTATAACATATAGAACACATCTGTAAACATAGATTATAACACATTAAATACATAGAACACATCTATAAACATAGATTATAACATATAGAACACATCTATAAACATAGATTATAACATATAGAACACATCTGTAAACATAGATTATAACATATAGAACACATCTGTAAGCATAGATTATAACACATAGAACACATCTGTAAACAGAGATTATAACACATTAAATACATAGAACACATCTATAAACATAGATTATAACATATAGAACACATCTATAAACATAGATTATAACATATAGAACACATCTGTAAACAGAGATTATAACATATAGAACACATCTGTAAACATAGATTATAACACATAGAACACATCTGTAAACAGAGATTATAACACATTAAATACATAGAACACATCTATAAACATAGATTATAACATATAGAACACATCTGTAAACAGAGATTATAACACAGTAAATACGTAGAACACAGAGTAATCTGTAAACATATGAGGCAAGAGGGAGGGAGGGTTTTTTTGTTTTTTTAATAGTGTCAACTTTGCCACCTCTGGGAATTTCAATCAGTCACGCAAGCTTGAAAAAAACACTGGACTGAGATGTGATTGCAAAAAATGGATATATATTGTATTAATAAAATTCTTTTTTTAAATGACAAGTAGGTCTCCAAACTTTAAAAAACAAATTAGCACCTAAAAAATTTGCAAAATTGAGCAGTATGGGGAGCGAGGAGGGGGAATCACACAACAGAAGTGCTGCCACAAAGAAAAACAAGTGAAAACACATACTGCTCTCAGGGAGGGAGGCTGGGGGTTTAGAAAGGGCCACCCACCGTGAAGCATAGCCTGGCCTGCAAAGTGCATAAAACACTAAAATTACAAGGTGGGAATGACACCTGAATTAAAAGGAATGTCAACTCATGTAAACATACCAGAGAGCGAAGGTACAAGAAAATTGTAAAAATGCACATCTTACAATGGCTGGGAGACCAGGTCTGAGGAAACACGGCAGATATGCTGGTATGACAAACTGTGCACACACCAGCCAGCACGGAAACCAGGTTCCAGGAAGAGGCAGAAACATCCTCCCGAGGAATAGACGCCTGCCTAAACACAGCGCTGAACGGCGCCGCCCAGTAACCAGCGCAAAGCTGATTCATTGAATCCAGCCAGTGACAATTAAGTGGACCGAAAGAAAGGAGAAAAACCTAATCTGCCACACATAGATTATTAGATATTAAAATATAGAACACAGAATCATCTGCAAACATAGATTATAACATATTAAATATATAAAACACAGAAGCATTTTGATAGAGTTCATATTTTTCCTGTCCTCCGATTGGCTAGGTCACACATCTTTCACACGACCTGGAGGAAGTGGGCGTGTCCACCAACAACAGTCTTTCCCAGGGTGCACTGCTGCTGGAGAGCATCGGCAACCTTCAGGACAACATCCAGGGTAACATACTGATTACATCGGCAACACATCAAAGTGACATCATAACCAGCAGAAAATACATGTTAATGCCCCGCAGCCTGTCAGTGACGCCCAGGATACAGAAACCATTGAAAGGCTGTTCAGTAAGTGAAAGATGATGATTTAAAACAGTATTGTGATATCTGATTGGTCCAGTGCTTGAGAGGGAGGCGGGGCATCTGAACCAGACCACAGAGGTGGAGTTAGATGCAGCCAATCAGACGTATTTGCTGGATGAGGTGGCATCCATGTTGGAAACCATCAGAGCTGTCAATCTAACAGCTGCCAACACTGCAGCCAATCAGGAGCTCAGGTGTGTGTGTGTGTGTGTGTGTGTGTGTGTCAGTGTTAATGTACACGTTTTATTTAAGATCAGTGTTAATGATGTATCTCTCTCTCTTCAGCCTTACAGAGTCTGTCATCAACTTGCTGCAGGTGCACTTCCTGTCCAGCAGTGTGGCGGTTGACGAGCGGCTCCGCCCCCTCACCGCCTCCCTCTCTGTTCACATGGAAATGCTGCAACATGCACACACACAACTGAGCAACGCTGCACAACGAAACACACAAACACAACAACTGCTGGACAACGCAAACACTCTCCTCCAACGCTATCAGGTAAATAAAACACACACCTACAGCCAGGTAAACACACACCTACAGCCAGGTAAACACACCTACAGCCAGGTAAACACACACCTACAGCCAGGTGAACACACACCTACAGCCAGGTAAACACACACCTACAGCCAGGTAAACACACCTACAGCCAGGTAAACACACCTACAGCCAGGTAAACACACACCTACAGCCAGGTAAACACACACCTACAGCCAGGTGAACACACCTACAGCCAGGTAAACACACCTACAGCCAGGTAAACACACCTACAGCCAGGTAAACACACACCTACAGCCAGGTGAACACACACCTACAGCCAGGTAAACACACACCTACAGCCAGGTGAACACACACCTACAGCCAGGTAAACACACACCTACAGCCAGGTAAACACACACCTACAGCCAGGTAAACACACCTACAGCCAGGTGAACACACACCTACAGCCAGGTAAACACACACCTACAGCCAGGTGAACACACACCCACAGCCAGGTGAACACACACAAAATTTGAACAAAACAAAGATTACGTTGTTTGGAAACTGACATACAAGTGATGATAGACAGTGTTATGTAGTGTTACTATATGAAATAAATAATATGTGATATTAGAGCACAAAATCTGCTGGAAACTTCGTGTAAGATAAATACAAGCAAAGTTGGCGAGGAGCGCTGCAGTTCTGGGAAAATAAGACACATTGTGGATCATGAAGCATTGAACACTGTATTGTTCACTTGTAGTAGCATATCTGAAATAGTGAGCGGAGGTGTCGGGTAACACATACAAAAGCAACTTACACTCACTATGCATCCCTCAACAGAAGAGCCATATGGATAGTTAGGACATCATGAACACACCAACACACTGTGTTTAAAGTCACATGCTTTAAAGTTCGTGGATCTGGGAGAATTTCAGTTCCACCACCAGAGAACTACAGAGTAGAAGAGTCTAGCTGGTGACTTAGGGTCCTGTTGTGGTACCAGGCGCCTTTCATTGGCAGAGCGTCGTGGGGGGAGGGAGTGTAGACCTGAATGAGGGAGTTCAGGTGGGCAGGAGCCATTTTAGTTGTTGTTTTGTAAGCGAATGTCAGGGTTTTGAATTTGATGCAGGCAGCAACTGGGAGCCAGTGGAGGGATATGAACAGCAGGGTGATGTGCTGTTTTGGGCTGATTGAAGACCAGACGCGCGCGGGGTTCTGGATCATCTGCAGAGGTTTGAGTGTACATGCAGGGAGGCCAGTAAGGAGCTGCAGTAGTTGATGCGTGATATTACTGATGTTGTACAGGACAAACCGACACGATCGAGCGACTGAGGCCACGTGAACCTTAAAGGTTAGTTGGTCATCGATCGAGACACCCAAGCGTCAGGCACACACATACATATATATATAAAAAATCTCCCTCTCACCCCCCTCCCATGGGGGGGGGGGGGGGGGGGGGGGGTGTCTCTATGGGAGTTTTAGGGTTCTGTGCAGTATCTCAGCTGTTCCTAGGACTGGGCTCTTCTGGACAGAGACCTCAGATGTTGTCCCTGTGATCTGCTGGAGCCACTCTCCCAGTTTGTGGGTCACAGCCCCCAGTGCTCCCGTTACCACTGGCACCACTGTTGCCTTCACTCCCCACATCTTTTCTAGCTCCTCTTGGTATTTTTCTATCTTCTCGTGTTCCTTCTTCTTGACGTTGCTGTCGCTTGGGATCACTACGTCCATCACCGCTGCCTTCTCCTGTTTGTCCATCAACACGATGTCCGGTCGGTTCGTCATCACCAGCTTGTCAGTCTGGATCTGGAAGTCCTGTCTGGTGTGGTAGATCTCCGCCTCTATTGATCTCGTACTGAGTGGCTGTTCTTGTGCTGCCATGATCAGTGCTTCTGTGTATATATGCTTGGAAAAGTAATGATAATAATGCAGTTTTTGTCCCAAATAAAACGTTAGTTAATTCATTTCCACAGATGAACTCAGCGGCTTGGAGACTGTAAACTAAATGATTTGTGTTTGTGTGTGTGTGTGTGTGTGTGTGTGTGTGTGCATCTTGATGTGTGTGTGTGTGTGTTTGTGTGTGTGTGTGTGTGTCAGTCTGTCCATCAGAACGTGTCGGCTGTCAGTGAGTCTTTGGACGCCGTGATGGACGACAGTCAGCTGCTGCTGGCCGACAGCTTCAGCCTGACAGAGGAGATAAACAACAGCTCAGCAGTAAGACACGAACCGATCGCTCTGATTAATAATGATAACAATAATAATATTGATGACGGGAACATTATTGATTATTATTAATAATGATAATAATGTGTGCAGCAGGTGGAGGTTTTGGGGGGGCAGCTGGATCAGTGGCGCCCTCTGCTGAGGAAGCAGGTCGACGGTCTGGTTGTTGGTTTGAAGATGACGGACGCTCTGGAGAACGTTTACCGTGCAGAGAACCACGCCCACCTGCTGCAGAGCCACGCCCACTCTCTGCACAGGTAACTGTGTGTGTGTGTGTGTGTTACTGTGAGTGTAAGTGTGTGTGTGTGTGTGTGTGTTACTGTGAGTGTGAGTGTGTGTGTGTGTTACTGTGAGTGTGAGTGTGTGTGTGTGTTACTGTGAGTGTGTGTGTGTGTGTGTGTGTGTTACTGTGAGTGTGAGTGTGTGTGTGTGTGTGTTACTGTGAGTGTGTGTGTGTGTGTGTGTTACTGTGAGTGTAAGTGTGTGTGAGTGTGTGTGTGTGTGTTACTGTGAGTGTGAGTGTGTGTGTGTGTATCCGTTATATTAATCAGTCTACATGATTGTGTCTCTCAGCTCTCTGTCATCGGTATGTAACGTGTCTCAGAACGGCAGCCGATTGGTTCAGCTGGACGGTGATGTCACAGAGCAGGTTGACTCGGCGCAACAGGTCGCCCTGATCGCCCAGATGTCCGCCTCCCTCGCTCTCAACATGGTAAGTAGGTGTTCACATGAAAGACTGTAAAGACTCCCAGATGTTGTTTGGGGTTCAGGTGAGTAACAAACAGCGTCAGACGTTTATAAACTGTCTGTGTGTGTGTGTGTGTGTGTGTGTGTGTGTGTGTGTGTGTGTGTGTATTTCAGACCGTCCAATCAGAGCAGCCGCTGTTGGTAGACGGTCAAGCCAAACTGAATATCAGCGTTGCTGTTCTGGAAGAAAGTCGACAAATCAACAAGTCAAGTGAAGGTCTGTCTGTCTGTCTGTCTGTCTGTCTGTCTGTCTGTCTGTCTGTCTGTCTGTCTGTCTGTCTGTCTGACTCTCTGTCTGACTGTCTGACTGTCTGTCTGTCTGTCTGTCTGACTGTTTGTCTGACTGTCTGACTGTCTGACTGACTGTCTGTCTGTCTGTCTGTCTGTCTGACTGTCTGTCTGTCTGTCTGTCTGTCTGTCTGTCTGTCTGACTGTCTGACTGTCTGTCTGTCTGTCTGTCTGACTGTTTGTCTGTCTGACTGTCTGACTGTCTGTCTGACTGTTTGTCTGTCTGACTGTCTGACTGTCTGTTTGTCTGTCTGTCTGTCTGACTGTCTGACTGTCTGTCTGTCTGTCTGACTGACTGTCTGTCTGTCTGTCTGTCTGATTGTTTGTCTGACTGTCTGTCTGACTGACTGTCTGTCTGACTGACTGTCTGTCTGTCTCTGTTACAGACCTGCAGCTGAACGTCTCCATGGTAACTACCACACTGCGATTGGTCAGAGAGAGTGTCAGTAACACCAGCCTCCTCCTCCGTCAGCCAATCAGAGAGCTGCAGAGCCTCTCTAACAGTGAGTCAGGCATTTCAGGCTCTGCCTCCTTCAAAGATCAATACTGATGATGTCATCAGTGGTCCGTTTGATTGATTAGGTGATGATGTCTTTATCCTGAAGCAGCATTAAGCAGCATTCAAACTGATGTGGACATGTCTCTGATTGGTTATTACCACTGAGTTGATATTAGATATTTATGTATAAATATTCTGATAAACTGTTGTATTAATAAAGTGATATATTTATATACTGATATATTGTATCAATGTATAGATGTATTGATATATTGATCTTTGTGTACCTCAGGTTCGTCGGTGCCACTGCAGCAGGCGCAGCTTCAGGTTGCAGCTGCTCGCTCTGGCCTGCAGGAGGCGCTGCAGCGGCTGCAGAGACTCAGACAGCAGCTGCAGGATTCTTCTTCTGTGGTGGAAAACACCAACAACACAGTAAAACAGACCAACCAGCTGGTGACTTATACACAGACTGCAGGTTGGTCTGCAACCTTTATTGAGACAAAAAAAGATACGAAAATGAGAGCTTCTATGTGGTGGTAACACTTCCTGTTTCCTGTTTGGTTAGCTTATGAGGCGCAGCGTAAAATAGAGGAGGCAGAGCATCGTACAGAGCGTCTAATGGACAGGATAAAGCCACTGAGCATGCTGGGAGAAACACTGAGCAGGAACCTGTCTGACATCAGAGAGCTGATCGATCAGGCCAGAAGACAGGCGGCATCGGTACATAAACACACAGTGACAGAAACACACACGATGATGATGATGATGATGATGATGATGATGATGATGATGAAGGTGTTGTGATGTCATCAGATTAAGGTGGCGGTGCAGGCAGACAGGACGTGTGTTCGATCCTACAAACCAGAGATTCAGTCGAGTAACTTCAACACTCTGATTCTGACGCTGAAGACGACAAGAAGGAACAACCTGTTGTTCTACCTGGGCAGCAACACACAGGTACACACACACACACACACACACACACACACACACACAGTGCTCAGCACTGACAGTCAGCTGATGTCTGTTGTGTGCAGGCAGACTTTTTGGCGCTGGAGATGCATGATGGGAAAGTTTCTCTGCTGTGGGACCTTGGTTCAGGAAGCACCAGACTGGATTCTCTTGGACCAGAAATCACCAACAACAGATGGACCAGGATTAACGTGACACGGTATGACACACCACCAAGAGATCACCAAAACTAATAAATACACCAAATTAAAGTAAAAACAGGCTGCCGCTGCTGAAGTTATGTGATGTAATTTCATATGATGTCATGTGATGATGTCATGATGTTGGCAGGTTCGGAGCCCACGGCTCTCTGTCAGTCCATCAGCTGGAGTCGCCTCCGTCGCCCGCAGTAACAGCTACATCGCCTGGACCCGCTCGTGTTCTAGACATCGACAACAACACGGTGATCCACATCGGAGGACTGGGAGCTCACACTCAGGTAACATACACACATCAGGTGCACAGGTGTGTGTGGTGAACAGGTGAACAGGTGATAACTGTGTGTGTGTGTGTGTGTGTGTCTGATGTCAGACCCCTGCAGTGCTGCGCTCCACCACCTTCCAGGGCTGTTTGGGCGAAGCGTCGCTCAACGAGAGAAACATCGGACTATGGAACTACAACAGTAGAGAGGGAGAGTGTGGAGGCTGCTTCAGCAGGTACGCACACAGGTGGATTAACATACAGGTGGACTAACACAGGTGGACTAACCTACAGGTGGACTAACACAGGTGGACTAACACACAGGTGGACTAACACACAGGTGGATTGACACACAGGTGGACTAACACATAGGTGGACTAACATACAGGTGGACTAACACATAGGTGGACTAACATACAGGTGGACTAACCTACAGGTGGACTAACACATAGGTGGACTAACATACAGGTGGACTAACCTACAGGTGGACTAACACAGATGGACTAACACATAGGTGGACTAACATACAGGTGGACTAACATACAGGTGGACTAACCTACAGGTGGACTAACATACAGGTGGACTAACATACAGGTGGACTAACATACAGGTGGATTAACATACAGGTGGACTAACATACAGGTGGATTAACATACAGGTGGACTAACCTACAGGTGGATTAACACACAGATGGACTAACATACAGGTGGATTAACATACAGGTGGACTAACATACAGGTGGACTAACATACAGGTGGATTAACATACAGGTGGACTAACATACAGGTGGACTAACATACAGGTGTGTGTTTTGTAGTTCAGCCTGGAGGTTAAAACTACAGCTTTCTAAAGAAAGTTCTGAATTGCATTTAAAAAAAATGAAGTCTAGAGGTCTTACTGTCCGTCTCTCTATCTGTCTGTCTGTCTCTACCTGTCTGTCTATACCTGTCTGTCTTTCTCTCTACCTGTCTGTCTGTCTCTACCTGTCTGTCTGTCTCTATCTGTCTGTCTCTCTACCTGTCTGTCTTTCTCTCTACCTGTCTGTCTGTCTCTACCTGTCTGTCTATACCTGTCTGTCTTTCTCTCTACCTGTCTGTCTGTCTCTACCTGTCTGTCTCTCTACCTGTCTGTCTGTCTCTCTACCTGTCTGTCTGTCTCTACCTGTCTGTCTGTCTGTCTGTCTCTATCTGTCTGTCTGTCTCTACCTGTCTGTCTGTCTGTCTGTCTGTCTCTACCTGTCTGTCTCTATCTGTCTGTCTGTCTGTCTCTACCTGTCTGTCTTTCTCTCTACCTGTCTGTCTGTCTCTACCTGTCTGTCTATACCTGTCTGTCTTTCTCTCTACCTGTCTGTCTGTCTCTACCTTTCTGTCTATACCTGTCTGTCTTTCTCTCTACCTGTCTGTCTGTCTCTACCTGTCTGTCTCTCTACCTGTCTGTCTGTCTCTCTACCTGTCTGTCTGTCTCTACCTGTCTGTCTGTCTGTCTGTCTCTATCTGTCTGTCTGTCTCTACCTGTCTGTCTGTCTGTCTGTCTGTCTCTACCTGTCTGTCTCTATCTGTCTGTCTGTCTGTCTCTACCTGTCTGTCTCTATCTGTCTGTCTCTCTACCTGTCTCTCTCTCAGTCCCCAGGCGGAGGAGACGTCCTTCCATTTCGATGGTTCTGGCTTCTCATTGGTCCAGAAGTCTCTGCGAGCGACCTCCACCTCTGTCGTGCTGCTGTTTAAAACGCTGTCGCCGGGCGGATTACTGCTGTACTTGGCCTCCAACAACACGGTACCGCACTTATTGTGAAGCAGACTCAGATGTTGGCTCTCTTGCTGTTGTTGTTGAGACTCTTATTGTGAAGGAGACTCAGACGTTGGCTCTCTTCCTGTCTTCTGCAGAGAGACTTCCTGTCCATAGAGCTGGTGGGGGGTCGAGTCCGTCTGACCTTTGACCTAGGCTCAGGTCCCCTGATCCTGACCTCCAACAGAAAGTACAACACAGGAGTCTGGTACAAGATCACACTGCAGAGAAACAAACGCAAAGGTTATACTGCTACTTATTAGTACTACTGCTACTTATTAGTACTACTGCTACATATTAGTACTACTGCTACATATTAGTACTACTGCTACTTATTAGTACTAGTGCTACATATTAGTAAAACTGCTACTTATTAGTAATACTGCTACATATTAGTACTACTGCTACATATTAGTACTACTGCTACATATTAGTAATACTGCTACTTATTAGTACTACTGCTAAATATTAGTACTAGTGCTACTTATTAGTACTACTGCTACATATTAGTACTACTGCTACATATTAGTAATACTGCTACTTATTAGTACTACTGCTACATATTAGTACTAGTGCTACTTATTAGTACTAGTGCTACATATTAGTACTACTGCTACATATTACTACATAATACTGATGCTGCTTATGGGTGTGTCCAGGCTACTTGTCCGTCATGGCAGCCGACCAATCGTCAGACAAGGAGGTGTTGGAGGCGGAGTCACCAGGAACGGCCTCTGACCTGAACCGCTCTGACCTTGACCCCATCTACATCGGGGGACTCCCTGCCTCCCGACCAATCAGGTGAGTGTGTTGATGTCACCAGGTGAAGATTATGTCACAGGAGGGTTACATGTTAATGCTCTCTGTCCCTACCTGTCTGTCTGGTTGCTAGGCGACAAGTCATCTCGAGGTCGTACGTTGGCTGCATAAAGAACGTGGAGATCGCGCGGTCGAACTTTGACCTGCTGAGAGATGCATATGGAGTCAGGAAGGGCTGCGTACTCGAGGTACACAAATATATACATACAGTATATATACTTATGTAAATTATATATAACACACTGAAACATCTCAATGATCAATAACCTGTATTGATTTCCTGATCAGGCGGTGCGGAGCGTCTCAGTGTTGGGTGGCGGCTTTGTTCAGATCGCTCCGCGCTCGCTTGGCCAGGAGGCGGAGCTTTTGTTCTCCTTCTCTTCCAACAACCAATCAGGAGTCCTGCTGGCTGGCTTCAGTGACGACCGCACACAGCGTCAGGTGAGACCAGAGAGACGTCACATGATACACCTGTGGATCAGCTGTTAGTGATTCACCTGTAGATCAGCTGCTCAGCGTGTGCACATAGAAATGAATGAGAAAGTATTACTGTCATTGTAACCACAGTGTATGTTATGTGTGTGTGTGTGTGTGTGTGTGTGTGTGTGTGTGGGTGTGTGTGTGCGTGTGTGTGTGTGCGTGTGTGTGCGCGTGCGTGTGCGTGTGCGTGTGCAGCACTTCCTGTCTGTGCACCTGGCGTCCGGTTCATTGGAGGCGGAGCTTGGAGAAGTGAACGGGGCCACACGGCGGGTGGTAGTGGTGAAACCCGATGGTGGATCCTTCGCTGATGGAACGAAACACTCCGTCATCATCACCATCAACAAGAAGTATGTGTTACCATGGAAACAGAGACCTGTCTCACCTGAACATGCCTCCCCTGACTGAAAAACATCGATTGATGTTCTCTGTCTCTCAGGTCTCTGTATGTCCAGGTCGACGAGGAACACCTGAAGTCCGTCTCTCTGTTGCCAGGCGGACTCTCCCGTCTCTCTCCAGCCTCCTTTTTCATTGGTGGGCTGCCTTCAGGTGAGGAGTCTCGTCTGCCAATCAGATTGCAGGACGTGTCCAGGTGGTTCAGAGGCTGCATCCAGCACCTGGCGGTGGGCGGAGCGTAAGTCTCACACACACACAAACATACACAGGTTGTTTCATTGTTTCTGTCTCCCTGATTTGTTCATTGTTTTGATTGGCGGCTCCCTCCAGGCTCATTGACCTATCAGGAGCAGTGCGGTACGAAGGGGTGGAGCTCGACAGCTGCCTATTAGAAGAGAGAGTCGGGGGGGCAGTTCTGCCTGATGACCAGGATTTAGAGCCCACTCCTGACCCTGCCCACCTACCTTTAGCCCCGCCCACTCACCTGAGTGCCCTGACACCTGGAGCTCTGACCGTAACCAATACATTTATGCCTTATTGATTATACATTGTTTATTGGTGTTTGATTATTGGTTATTAATGTTGTTGATTAATTATTGCTTATTTATTTATGTGTGCTGCAGTGTGCCTCAGACGCGGAACCAAGCTTCCTCCCATCAGCAGCTCAGTTTGGTTCGTCCAGACACAGTCACATGACTTTCATCATCAGCCCCAACACTGTCCGTAAGAGGTGAGTATCCATGACAACAGGGGGAGGGGCATCTGTGTCATACAGTTCTGATTCTACCGTGTTGTGTTGTCTTAGTGTCTCCCTCAGGTTGTCGGTTCGAAGCCGGGCTCAGGACGGTCTTCTCCTCCTCCTCTCTGACTCCAACCAGATGGATCACGCCATCCTGCGGCTGGCGGCGGGGAGGCTGTTGATGTCAGCTGACCTGGGGAAAGGCCCCGCCTCAGTCACTTCATCTGTTGTCATTAACGATGGAGAGTGGCACACAGTGAGTCATGCACACATCAAATACACACAGGAAAGGCAACATCACTAATTCACCTGAAATAAAGGTGAAGTTCTGACATCACTTCCTGTCTACTCTCTGTTGCGCCCGCTTCTGTAACAACACAAATCTGTCTGCCTGTCTGCCTGTCTGCCTGTCTGCCTGTCTGCCTGTCTGTCTCTCTCAGGTGAGTGCAGAGGTCAGTCGGCGGTCAGTGTCGGTGTCAGTTGACGGCTTGAGTCCAGACTCTGTGTCAGTTAAAGGAAACCAGCTGGACGTGAACAACAGACTGTACCTGGGAGGACTGCCACACACACACTCTACCAGGAGGATCAACGTATGACACACACACACACACACACACACGCACCTGTGCACGTGTCAAAGCTCTGCGCTTGTTCACTGAATTAACTGACTGCGGTGATTAAACTGAAATGAAAGGATTGATTCACATCACATGTTGTTACGAGCAGCAGAGTAGGCGGGGAGACCCTGACCCAGTCCAGACCCAGTTCAGAAGTAGCCTGGACTGGTACCTGGGAAACTGGAGGTGAGGGTTGGACTTTTACCTGGGAAACTGGAGGTGAGGGTTGGACTGGTACCTGGGAAACTGGAGGTGAGGGTTGGACTGGTACCTGGGAAACTGGAGGTGAGGTTTGGACTGGTACCTGGGAAACTGGAGATGAGGTTTGAACTGGTACCTGGGAAATGGGAGGTGAGGTTTGGACTGGTACCTGGGAAACTGGAGATGAGGTTTGAACTGGTACCTGGGAAACGGGAGGTGAGGTTTGGACTGGTACCTGGGAAACTAGAGATGAGGTTTGAACTGGTACCTGGGAAACAGGAGGTGAGGTTTGGACTGGTACCTGGGAAACTGGAGATGAAGTTTGGACTGGTAGCTTGGAAACTGGTGCTGCAGCATCTAGTGGACATTAGTGGTACTGCATCTCTATGACGATGTGTAAATCAGCCAATAAAAAGCAAAGTTAGACAAAACAGACAGGTGTGTCTAGACAGACAAGTGAGGTCTGAACTGCAGGTGTTATTTCACAGTTAGTTTTACTGACAAACAGCCCTGATATTTACTGAAAACATGAGACTAACCCTATCTCCCTGTCTGTCCACCTGTCTGTCTCTCAGGCCAGCAGCAGTCTTCCAGGTTGTCTTCGCTCTGTCAGTCTGAATGGTGCCATGTTGGACCTGTCCAAGCCGGCGTCGCAGCATGATGTCACTTCCTGTTTCACCAAGGACCAGACAGGAAGTTACTTTAACGGCAGTGGATTTGCCGAAATCAGTGAGTCCAACATGAAGAACGTTAATGTGATTGATCTGATTTAATCTGAGTCATTGTGATTTAATGTGCCTGTTTGTGTGTGTGTGTGTGTGTGTGTGTGTTCAGTGCGTGATGGATACAAGGTCGGCTCCGATGTGTCGGTGTCTTTGGAGTTTCGGACGAGTCAATCAGAGGGAGTGTTCTTGGGAATCAGCAGCGCAAAGGTCGACGCCATCGGACTGGAGATGATTAACGGACAGGTATGTGTGTGTGTGTGTATCTGTTTACACATTTAAATATTTAATTATTTACGCATTCACTTGTTTCCTCATTTACATGTTTACTAATTTTTACCTGGTTTACCTGTGTTCCTCCTGGTTTACCTGTGTTCCTCCTGGTTGACCTGTGTTCTTCCTGGTTTACCTGTGTTCCTCCTGGTTGACCTGTGTTTTTCCTGGTTTACCTGTGTTCTTCCTGGTTTACCTGTGTTCTTCCTGGTTTACCTGTGTTCCTCCTGGTTTACCTGTGTTCTTCCTGGTTGACCTGTGTTCTTACTGGTTTACCTGTGTTCTTCCTGGTTTACCTGTGTTCCTCCTGGTTTACCTGTGTTCTTCCTGGTTGACCTGTGTTCTTCCTGGTTGACCTGTGTTCTTACTGGTTTACCTGTGTTCTTCCTGGTTTACCTGTGTTCCTCCTGGTTTACCTGTGTTCTTCCTGGTTGACCTGTGTTCTTCCTGGTTGACCTGTGTTCTTCCTGGTTTACCTGTGTTCCTTCTGGTTTACCTGTGTTCTTACTGGTTTACCTGTGTTCTTCCTGGTTTACCTGTGTTTCTCCTGGTTGACCTGTGTTCTTCCTGGTTGACCTGTGTTCTTCCTGGTTTACCTGTGTTCTTCCTGGTTGACCTGTGTTCTTCCTGGTTGACTTGTGTTCCTCCTGGTTTACCTGTGTTCTTCCTGGTTTACCTGTGTTCTTCCTGGTTTACCTGTGTTCTTCCTGGTTGACCTGTGTTCTTCCTGGTTGACCTGTGTTCCTTCTGGTTTACCTGTGTTCTTCCTGGTTTACCTGTGTTTCTCCTGGTTGACCTGTGTTCTTCCTGGTTGACCTGTGTTCTTACTGGTTTACCTGTGTTCTTCCTGGTTTACCTGTGTTTCTCCTGGTTGACCTGTGTTCTTCCTGGTTGACCTGTGTTCTTCCTGGTTTACCTGTGTTCTTCCTGGTTGACCTGTGTTCTTCCTGGTTGACTTGTGTTTCTCCTGGTTGACCTGTGTTCCTCCTGGTTTACCTGTGTTCTTCCTGGTTTACCTGTGTTCTTCCTGGTTTACCTGTGTTCTTACTGGTTTACCTGTGTTCTTACTGGTTTACCTGTGTTCTTCCTGGTTGACCTGTGTTCTTCCTGGTTTACCTGTGTTCTTCCTGGTTGACCTGTGTTCTCCCTGGTTTACCTGTGTTCTTCCTGGTTGACCTGTGTTCTCCCTGGTTTACCTGTGTTCTTCCTCAGATGGTGTTTAACGTGAATAATGGGGCGGGGCGAGTGTCGGTGCGTTCCATTGGTCAGATACTGTGTGACGGACAGTGGCATCACCTGCTGGCGAGGAAGACCAAACACACTCTGAGTCTGAGTGTAGATGGGCGGAGCTTCACGACCCTCAACCCCTACCCACAATCCACCTCTGCTGAGACCAACAATCCCGTCTACTTGGGAGGATTCCCAGGTGAGCCCCGCCTCTCAACTCTGAACCGTTCATCAAACATTGATCGAATGCTCACACAGAAAGATCAAAGAAACACATGATTGATTAACCTGTCTGTCTCTCTGCAGTTGGGGTGAAGCAGAACTGCCTGTCTATCAGCTCTCGGTTCAGAGGTTGTCTGAGGAACGTGCAGCTTATCAAGTCTCACCTGAACGTCGTGCTGGACCTTAGATCTGCTCACTCCCTGTTGGGCATCACCCCTAGCTCGTGTCCTGTTGCCTAGCAGCACTCAGAATGGCTCTGATTGGTCCACAGACACTCACAGTTCTATTAATGCTTCAACAGATTAACTGAAGTCAAAGTGAATATTGATGAAATGATTTTCTTCCTCTCTCTGTAATATTGATCTGACTCTGCTGAACAATTAAAGAACATCTAAAAAAAAGTTTTTCCTCTTCTCTCTATAATGTCAGAGAAACAACTTCAGCTTCAATCAGTGAACACGAACACTGACTCCAGTCATGAACTTTGACCTTTTAGTCACAAATAACCAACCACATGTAATCAAACTAAGAATATCAGTTGTTAACCTTCACAGAGACCACAGCTCGTTATTTCCTCTCAGCTGCTCTTCAGACTTCACCTGGTGAGGCAGCTGGATTTGTGAGATCACATGAGAATCCATCTTGTCAGGCTGGTGTCTCAGACCAATCAGTGTCCAATGAGGATTCTCATGTGATCTTGCCAATCCAGCTGCCTCACAAGGTAAGACAGTGATAGATGGTTCATCCAATCACCTGCTAAGGATTTTTTTGAAAGTGCCGCCCTTTTCCAAACAGTTTCCCTGGATGACTTCTCAGATGTTTCGGTGTAACAAACCATCTGGCGCTTCAGGTGACTTCAGACTCAGGCTAACGTTAGCAACCTCTGCTATTCTTTTTTTTGTCATCAAATGACTATTGAGATGAAAACACAAAGTCTACAACCAAAAGCACGACTTGTTTTTTGAATTTGACAATAACAGAAAGTACATAGAAACATAAATAGATAAAATAAAATATTTAAATAAAAATTGCAAAATAATATTTTAAGTTACATATATAAAATATCACAAGGAACCAAATATAAAAGTAAAATAAGTAAGTAAATGCTTTATCTCTTCTATTTAAGTCCTCTTCCTACTGTTAGTTGGTTTAGATTTCCATATTCACCTATATATCAAACTCATTTAACATGAAACTAGCACAGGTCTCACTGAGGTTATAGAAATAACCTCGGTTCCAGCTGTCTGCTCTTTGTGTCGGATAGTAACAAATAGAGACTTTAATGATTTTAAGGATATATGTCGGATTTATGAGCTGGACAGAGGAAACCTCTAAATAATGGAGGTATTTATTGATGCATACAACTCAAAAAACACCAAAGGCATCGT
The DNA here is from genome assembly GCF_963924715.1 of Thunnus thynnus. Lineage (NCBI taxonomy): Eukaryota > Metazoa > Chordata > Actinopteri > Scombriformes > Scombridae > Thunnus > Thunnus thynnus. Next base: position 60,098 of record NC_089537.1, read on the forward strand.
AGGTAGACTATACAAGGCTATCACTTCAATGAATAAATCCTCAACAGATTACATAAAGGAACGCTGGGAAAAGGAACTAAACGTGGTAATAACTGAGGACATGTGGGTTAAAGCATGGGAAACCCAGTCTACTACTACAAGTTCATTTTTTTGGAGAGACTTTTGCTGGAAAACTCTGACCCGTTTCTTTATTACCCCTTACCAAAAATCAAAATCAAGTGGGATGCAACACTTTTGCTGGAGGGAGTGTGGATCAGATTCTGGTCATGCCCATATGTTCAGCCTTTTTGGAGGGGAGTGGGAAATTTAGTATCAGAGATTCTGGACCTGGACACTGATTTTTCTTTCAATGAGCTATACCTCGGACACATCCCTCAAGGTCTTAGTAAAAGCGACACATATCTCTTGAAGATATTTATGGTCGCAAGTAAAAAAACAATAACTAAATGCTGGCTTCAGAAGAATCCCCCCCATCGCTGCCCTCATTAGTATAATCAACTCTATCCGCCTGATGCAGAAAATGACTTTCACTCTTCGACTTCAAAAAGAGAAGGGGGATGCATACTGGAACAAATAGACATTGAGTCGTCATTTCTCTCTGTATCTTCCTGACACTTTTTGAATTCTGTACCTATGATTGTTTCCCTTTTTTTTGTTGTGCCCCAGACCTCCCCGTTTCTGTTTTCTTGTTGTAAAAACTGAAAAAAAAAAAAAAATAGAGTTGAAAATTAAATCATTATAATAATAAAAAATAAAAACATTAAAATAAATAAATAAGGACAGTCATTAGAAAAGAGCAATTAATTTGACTTCATGAAATATGTTTCTGTAATATTCTGAGAATCTGTTGAGTGAGAAAGTTCAGCATTGAGCTAATCTCCATCAAAAAGAGGAAAAAAGGTTGTGAACCTAAAAATTTTTTCCTAAATAAAATTTTTAAAAAATCAACAACATTGTTTAGAGATTTGTTATTCATATTGTCACAGAAACAAATTATATATTTAAGATTAAAACAGTGAGTAACTTTAGTGGTACTGAAAACACAAAAACATGAAATTTCATCATTTCACACTGGAAGAATAAATGGATCGAGGTTTGATGTTATCTTCAGCCACATACCTGGAGATTATAGAAGTCAATTTTTATAATATACAATTCTGAAATGAACTTCTTTGAATTTATCAGGAATACAAAACTAATCAGGTAAAAGCCGTGATCCACTTTATTTCTTCCAAATGTGAGTTTCCTCTCTGAATGATTTTGTTTTTACTTTTAAAAATGTCATGAAAATGTTTACTATTACATTTCTTGTCATATATGTTGATGCAGTGTGACTCTTCATAAAATGGATTAATCCAGAAGGAATGGCTTTGATTACGCAGTTCTATTCTTTAAAAGAAACTGGAAAGTTGTGTCTTATTATTAAAGCTCATAGGACAGTACAGGACCATGTACTTCAAAAATAGACAAAATGTTGACAATATTTATTTGGAAACACTTGGGATTTTAAAAAAGAGGTTTATTCCTAATAGTTATATTATCTTTATCACATAAGAAAGTTTTATGAGGAGAAAAATTGTGAATGAAAAATAATTTCCAGGCAAGAAGGGTTTGCTGATAAAACTTAGATAAAGAAACAGGAAGTTTGTTCGGTGAGTAAATTACTTGTTAAAACCAGCAGACCACGTTTAATTTAAACGTGTTTACACTATCAATGAAACTGAAAACTTCAAGACCTCCCTCCTGCTGTTAGAAAGTGCTGCCTCTTTGAGTTTGAGGAATAACTTGTTGATTTCATTAGCTGTGGGCTCATTAACAGAAGGAGAAAGTCTCTTTGAAACCAGAGGTTAAAGACATTCTTGGTTTTCTTAATCCTTACAGTAAAGTTCAGTTGCTGTTTGGCTGCAAGGTTTTTAGTTATATAAATGTTCAAATACTTAATTGTGATCTTTACAGGAACATTTTCTATTAACGTATCGTCACAATCAGGTTTGGGCAATAACTCACATTTATATACATTGAGCTTCAAACCTGAAGCTAGTGAAACTGTTCAACTACATCAATAACTTTCAGCAAGTGATATTTATCTTTTAAGAAGAGTTGTGTCCGCTGGTCGCAAAATTATTTTTTTCCTTATTAAATATAGAGGTGCCTCTAAAATCTGGATCATGTACAAAACTTAGGGATAATAGTTCAACATCAAAAATAGATGAAAAGGGTGAAATAGGGCAACAATGTCTAATCACAGAGCTATTGATTCCTTTATAAAACATATCAATAGTATCTATAAAAGCTTTTTTCAAAAGCAAACAATATAAGTTTCTATAAGAAACTTATGTTCAGTGATGTCGAAGGCTTTGTAAAAATCTAAAAAAAAGAATAGAAGACAATGATAACTTCAAGCTGTTGCAGTTGTTAATTACTTGAATATGCTGTAGAACTGTTGAGTATATCATGTGGGAACATATGTTGACATATTTAAGAGGATTATTGCATCAGATTGTTTAGAATTAAACATGTTTACTGCGGGAAATGCTCTCTGTGTGTGACACAAAATTATTTGCGACATTAATCCCAACTAGACTGGGCTTCATTTCCCAAAATCACCCTCAGGCTAAAATGATCTTAGTCTTGGAGTAACAGCGGGACTAAGATCATCTCAGCCTTCAGATGCTTTTAGGAAATGAGGCTTTGGTCTGCAACCATAATCTGAAGACCTGCCTCGCTAGTAACACTCACCCAGAAAGTGAGAATATCAGTCAGACATGTTAGTGTAAACTGGATGCTTGTATTTCTAATTTAACTTGTTACAATATGGTTAAAAAACAGCTGTGTAGGCTCAGAACAGGAAGAAAGAAAAGGCATGAGACTGGAGGCATCATTCCATTTTTTGTAATGAGCAAAAACCTACAAAATCAAAGGCTTAACACTGTAGTTTCACCTGAGAAAGCAAAACAAATCAAACATTTGGACTGAAGTGTTACAGAAGCTGTAGATAAACAAATATGGCAGCAACGTTATTGTTTATACATATAGATATCTACATACTGTGTAACTTTAAAATCATATAAACTCAGCGTCATTTAAGATATTTATTATAAATGACAGCAACGGAGGTGATGTGTGACCCCTGTGTTAGCTTAACTCCAGCTAGGTTGAGAAGTGAGACTGAAGATAAATCCACTTGAAACACAAAAGTTTAAAAGACAAACTCCTCCCACCGGTAAACTGCTCAGGTCAGAGCAGAATCGTGTTTATTCTTGCAGAAGATGAGGCAGCAGCAGCGACGCAGGACTCTTCATCTCTACTCCTCAGCCATCTCTCTGCTGCAGAGCTCACCAAAGCTCAGCAGCAGTCTGTCAGCAAGTAGCAGCTCTGTCCCCAGTCCAGCCCCCCCATGTGGGCGAATTTTTCAGCCTTAGCTTAGTTAAGCTTAGCCTAGCTTTGCCCCATGTGACGTAAGAAGGGGCATCAAATTAGATTTCCTCTGATGGGCAGGTTCGGACCTTGCATGGTGGTCCCTGTACCCATTCGGTGTATGAATGTGTGTGAATGGGTGAATGTGATTTGTAGTGTAAAAGCGCTTTGAGTGGTCGGAAGACTAGAGAGGCGCTATACAAGTACAGTCCATTTACCATTTTAACGTTAGAATAACAGTTTGTATGTAACCGCTGCTTTTTTCAATTCGTTACTTCACCATATGTGTCATTTCCAAGTTGAATAATTACTCCAGTTCACAAGTGTGTAGTTTTGATTAAATCAGGTTCAATACAAGCTATGAACAACCAAAAGATTTAGAGAACATATTATTCATATTAGTCGCTATATTATGGGTAGGACTGTTCATTTCATTTGTCTTTGGAATTTTATAAAAGAGAAAATTTAAAATAACATGTTTTGTTCATCAAATAAGGAAACAAAAAACAAACAAAAAAAGGTATTCTGCTGTATGGAATTACATCATCAAAAATACTTTATAACATAACTCAGCTTTCTTTACTGGTTGTTTTCTTGGTGTGGAGGATGGCCTGTTATGTACTATATCTGACATTAACTCTCCGGTAGAGGGAGTGGTGGGAATTGCTCAGCAGTTATTAAAAACTGAGCATAAGTCAAATGTGTGAGCCTAAAAGAATTTATGTCCAAGTGGTCAGTTTTTTTCTAAGGAACGAAGCCTTTTCCCTTCCTCCCTAACCCTAACCCTTCCACACAGCATCGTGGCGCGAGGAGTGCAAACAGGATGATAATAGATCTGTAGGATCCATCCTTTCTTCTTGGACCAAGACGATCTTTCTTGAGTTTCTCAATTTGTTTAGAAGTTGCATCTGTTGTCATTTCAATCACTGAAATCTTGTGGAACGTCTCGTCATGTTTGTTGGAAAGTTACGGGATTGCTGTGTTGAAAGTTCCACTATATGTTGCTGAGACAAACTGCTGAGACAAGCCTACTTCAAACTATTTTATTTAATTTTAATTGGTGACAAATTTACATAGGTTAATGTCTTGCACCATTTCTAAGGAATTTACACAGTTTGTGCAACATGTACGGAACTAGATCTGAACATTCAAGGATGACTAAAACAATCACAAACAAACATCACAAAACTGAGGTAACCACCAGATGTTCTGAGGCAATAGAGAAGCTGAGTCTCTGCAAATAGCAGACATCCCTTGATTTCAATCTCAAATGTGAATAAGAAGAAGCTCAAAAGTTCCACTTACTCTGATGTAAGTGACAGATAAAGACAAGCTCACTTTTTTGTGTAAAGCCCTATAAAACTGGGCGAGTGCCCTCAACTGTCAGAGTGGGCCTCCTCCAGAGATGACCTGTTAGGAGGCTCTTGGAGTACTTTCAAACCTCCAACACCTATTGCAACAATATACTTCGTTGTGACCCCAGCTGTTAGGAATTCCTGACTAAATAGGCCTGTTGGTAGTGGTCCAATAACAGCTGCTGATTATAGAGGCCAGACTGAATTTGGTTCCCTAAGCAAGGCTAGGATAGTCATCCATCTGTAGATTTTGGGAACTACGTTCATTAACTCAGTCAGAGGTCGAGGACAGCTGTCTGTCGGCACCTTGTCCGCAGAGGACATTGGTTATCTGTAGGCAGAAACCATTTCAGCTGGCAGGATGTCTGAGCCGCCATCACTACTGTCACCGTTACATTCATGCTTCCTCTTTTTGGTGGCAGGTTTCAAGAGGGAGTTGGTGGGTCGATGTCGACTGTGCCATCTGGGTTAACTTCATTAATGACTATCTTTTCTGTACCTGGCACATTCAGATCCATGGTCTCAGTGTCAAGTTTCAGTATCACTCATGTTAGCATTAGCATCTGTTGGTTGTTGTTTTTTGCCTCCGCTGGCATCTGCAGCCATTTTAGCTAGTTTTGATTCAAACTTTTACAGTCTTGAGAACTATGCCTGGTACTAATTTTAAAGTCACTTTGTCACTTTTGTGCCCATTTTATCAGTTGAAAATCAGGTTATCATCACAAAGCACTGCACCTTAATAGTTCTCAGCAATAATTCTGTCTCAGCCAATAAATCATCACCACATCGTCATTCATTTAGACACTCCAAGTAACTTTAAACATCAACAGAAAGATGAGTCATCAATATCAATATCAATAATTTTATTTGACTTAACTGGGTAAAGACACATTTTGTGTTTGAAGTTATAAATAAAGGGGGAGTGGTCAGTCAGTAACCTGACACCGGGGGAGGGGTCAGTCAGCAACTTGAGACCAGGGGGAGTGGTCAGTCAGCAACTTGACACCAGGGGGAGTGGTCAGTCTGTAATGACACTGGGGGGAGTGGTCAGTCAGTAACCTGACACCGGGGGGAGGGGTCAGTCAGCAACTTGACACCAGGGGGAGTGGTCAGTCAGCAACTTGACACCAGGGGGAGTGGTCAGTCAGCAACTTGACACCAGGGGGAGTGGTCAGTCAGCAACTTGAGACCAGGGGGAGTGGTCAGTCAGCAACCTGACACCAGGGGGAGTGGTCAGTCTGTAATGACACTGGGGGGAGTGGTCAGTCAGCAACCTGACACCGGGGGGAGTGGTCAGTCTGTAATGACACTGGGGGGAGTGGTCAGTCAGTAACCTGACACCAGGGGGAGTGGTCAGTCAACAACCTGACACCAGGGGGAGTGGTCAGTCAGTAACCTGACACCAGGGGGAGTGGTCAGTCAACAACCTGACACCAGGGGGAGTGGTCAGTCAACAACCTGACACCAGGGGGAGTGGTCAGTCAACAACCTGACACCAGGGGGAGTGGTCAGTCAACAACCTGACACCAGGGGGAGTGGTCAGTCAACAACCTGACACCAGGGGGGAGTGGTCAGTCAGTAACCTGACACCAGGGGGAGTGGTCAGTCAGTAACCTGACACCAGGGGGAGTGGTCAGTCAACAACCTGACACCAGGGGGAGGGGTCAGTCTGTAATGACGCCGGAGGAATGGTCAGTCAGCAACCTGACACCAGGGGGAGTGGTCAGTCAGTAACCTGACACCAGGGGGAGTGGTCAGTCAACAACCTGACACCAGGGGGAGGGGTCAGTCTGTAATGACGCCGGAGGAATGGTCAGTCAGCAACCTGACACCAGGGGGAGTGGTCAGTCAGTAATCTGACACCAGGGGGAGTGGTCAGTCTGTAATGACACCAGGGGGAGTGGTCAGTCAGTAATCTGACACCAGGGGGAGTGGTCAGTCAACAACCTGACACCAGGGGGAGGGGTCAGTCTGTAATGACACCAGGGGGAGTGGTCAGTCAGCAACCTGACACCAGGGGGAGTGGTCAGTCAGTAACCTGACACCAGGGGGAGTGGTCAGTCAGTAATCTGACACCAGGGGGAGTGGTCAGTCTGTAATGACACCAGGGGGAGTGGTCAGTCAGTAACCTGACACCAGGGGGAGTGGTCAGTCAGTAACCTGACACCAGGGGGAGTGGTCAGTCAGTCAGGAAGCACAATCACAGATCTTGTTCATAAATAAATAAATAAAAACACAGAAATCAATAAATATGTTAACAGAAGAGTAAAATAATTCATAACAAGGGTTTTCATGGCGAGATGAGAGAATGGCACATTACTATTGCATTATGGGTAAATACAGAGCTTAATTTTAGCTGCTATACAGTGAGTGGTTACAGTGCTAGCAATCATGCTATTTTACACTTCAGACAGGAAACAGTGTGCACCAGACTGTCAGAATAAAGGTCCCTTTTAGCTACTAGTAACCTGACCTCAACAGGTGAGACATGTAACAGTCAGGTGACCTCACCAGGTGAGACAGGTAACAGTCAGGTGACCTCACCAGGTGACCAATGTTTCATGAAGCCGCTGTCTCCTGTCACATGATCAGGAGTAAACATACCTGAGTCTACCAGCCAATCAGATGTCTGCAGGTGGGTGAGGGCAGGGCTTGTTTAAGGAGGAAGTGAATGCAGCAGAAGGTCAAGTTTTGGTGTTAATGTGAAGTGAAATTCATCTGAGGGAACGTGTTCATGGTGTCTGAGCAGCGCCTCTGTCTGTCTGTGTCTCACCTGTCTGTGTCTCACCTGACTGTCTGTGTCTCACCTGTCTGTGTCTCACCTGTCTGTCTCTGTCTCACCTGTCTGTGTCTCACCTGAACAGGAAGTTTTTTAAAGTGAGTGTCAGAACTCATTGCGTATGTTTGGTTCTACATGAATGTGTTTGCAGTAATCTAACTACAAATGTCAGACAGACAGGTGACACTGCTGCAGACAGACAGGTGGGACTCTTGCTGTGTGTGTGTGTGTGTGTGCACGTGTACATGTGTGTGTGTATTTTTTTAATCACTTCCATTAATGTCCACTGAGTGTTGCTGCAAACATTGTCTTTGTTGGCTCTGTAGTCTAGACTACAACTCCCATGATGCAGCAGAGGCTCAGGATTCAGTACTGAAAGAGACACAGAATGAAACAGAATAATAATTATCTACAAATAAAATTTTAATAAATTGAATACAACAAAAGTGAAACTAAATGAAGTAAAATAAAATCCTGTTTCATGGATCATGAGGAGAAGAGTCGTCCTCTGGTGGTGACCAGTTTTTAAGTTTTATTAAAAAACTAAATAAGTGACAGAATAAAGAAAATGATACAGCGTGGTAAAGATCTCTATCTGTGACGGTGGACCAATCAGTGAGCTGAATTTTTCAGGCTAAAACTGTATGTTACCACCAGAGGGAGCTAGGCTAAGCTAGCCGTGATCATGCTAATTAGAATGTTAGCGTAGCGTAGCATGTTAAGTCACCACTGTCCCCTGAAGTGAAGATATAATTTGATTTCTTTCTTAAAACAACAAGATCCACTCAGGACTTCCTGAACATATTTTTCACATCATGTTGACGTTCAGGTGAACACACTTTCACCGTGTACATCCACCTGACAGTATCATCACAGCGCACTGTGCTCCTATTGGTCAGTACCACCCAACATGTCAAACTAACTGACCTTTTTGTCTCTTTTTGTCTGGACATCGTTTTAGTTCCTGACACTACGCTAGACGACATCATTTGGGCTGTAAAATGATGTCACACTTTAGAGGACAGTGGATGATGATGTCAGTACGTTCGCAGGTAAACAGTCTGCAGATCATCTGATGATTCATGAATAACGTTATTGATTCCTTGCTGATCAGCAGAGTTATCAGGAAGGATGTTTATTTCTTTCTGGCAGGTTTTCACTGACCAATCATTGCAGTTCTTTCCTGTCCTCTGTGGTTCCTAATAAACATGTTATCCAATCAGGTTTCTGTCTCTTTCTGTGATCTCCTACCAACCATTTAGAACCTGATATCGCTATTTGCTGAACCACATCTTCCTGACCACAAACATTCGTGTAAAACATGCAAACAGAAAGTTATAAATGCTGCCATGCACCAATCAGCCACTACACAGCCAGCCAATCAGCATCCAGCCTGAGACCCCACCTGTAGGGGATTGGCTTCCCTGGTACCTGTGATGTCACTAATCAATCATATGATCAGGAGAGACCTCGGTTTCTTTATGGACAACAACCCGCGTGACAGACAGCTCAGGATGCTGTCGCCGCGCCTCGCTGAGCGCCGCCGCCAGCGCCTTAAAGAGGGACACAAGGGTCAGTCCAGGTCCAGGCCCTGGTCCTGGTCTGACCAAGGTCCTGGTTCAGGTCTGACCAGGACTGTCCCGAGTCAGTTCAGGACCTGGGTTAGGATCTGTTGTCTCACCTGGTCGTGGTCGATTTCTGCATCTCCAGAAATCACGATTCTCTTCTCAATTCTGGTTTCTGAAATTCCTCCTTTCAGCGTCTGGAGAGAAACGGATCAGATCACATATGTGAGTGTGTGGAGGTTTGTGTTGTTGTTATAATGTAACATTACATTATTGTTGTAAAGAAGTAAAGCATTGAATAGAAATATGTAAAGATGGCATTAGAAATCAATAAATTGTTTTATTTCCAAATAAATGTCTTTGACATGACTCAGGCTAAAATGTGGCCATAACAGATCATTAAATTATATGCATTAATTTACGTTTTCTTAACATGTTAATTTGTGTTTGGTAGATTATTTCTTTGTTGTAACAATGCTTCTTGGCAATAAATCATAAATCTTATACCGTTGTAAAGCCTGTTTATTTCCCTTTTAAATGGAGCCACATTTGTAAGGAACATGCATTTGTGGGATGAGCAGCAGAGCTGAGTATGTGGGTTGCGCCCATGAAAAATTTGCCAAATCTTCTCTGTCAATGCCAAACAGCTTATTTTACTGTTGCTATCGACTCTTGTTTTGAGCTTCTGGTACCTCCAGGTGCTGTGAGCATGGACCCTGCTACAGTGGTCAGTAGGTGTCTGCTCCAAGAACCGGCATGCCACGTTTGACTGATCTGGATAGGGCCCGTGCGATAGGGCAACTTGGTGTTCCATCAAAACTAAGTTGCGGCATTATTTGGAGTGAGCACTAGTACCATCTCCAAAGTGAAGGCCAAGTTCCATATATATATATATATATGCCCCATACCGGGGGATGTCAGAGACAGGCCACGAAGTGGGCGTCCCAAGAAGACGACACCCCAAGAGGACCGTTTCCTCACCCTGTCAGCACTGAGGTACCGTAGGCTGTCTTCTACAGATTTGCAGTCAAGGTTTGCAGGACAATATGGCCGACAGCTCTCTGCCCAGACAATCCGGAACAGACTGCACGCAGCCAATCTCCGGTCTCATAGGGCTGCCAGGAGGCCTGCTATGACTGCCCTTCACCATCAGGCCCTTTGCGCTGGTGTCGGCATCATGTGGACTGGAACCTGAACATGTGGAGGAACATTATGTTCAGCGATGAGTCCAGATTCTGCCTACAGCAGTTGGATCATAGGGTCAAAGTGTGGAGAAGACGTGGAGAACGCTATGCTGATTGCTGCACCGATAGAGTAACATCTGTTGGTGGAGGCAGTGTGATGGTGTGGGGCGGCATCTCCCTCACTGGGAAAAACAGGCTTGTCATCATTGGAGGCAATTTCAATGCAGAGAGATATCGAGATGAGATTCTGCAACCAGTGGAAATCCCATGTCTCCACAGTCTGGGACCAAACTCTATCCTCCAAGATGACAACGCTCGCTCCCACAGAGCGGGTTTATCAGAGACTACCTCCAGAGTGGAGAGGATGGAACGGCCTGCCAGCAGTCCTGACCTCAACCCCATTGAACATTTGTGGGATCAGCTTGGGCGTGCTATTCGTGCCAGGTTGACCAACGCAACCACGTTGGCTGACTTGCGACAAATGCTGGTTGAAGAATGGGACGCCATCCCACAGCAGAGTGTGACCAGGCTGGTGACCAGCATGAGGAGGAGGTGCCAGGCTGTTGTGGCTGTGTATGGTTCTTCCACACGCTACTGAGGCTCCTGTTTGTTAAATGAATAAAAATAAATTGTTAAATTGCCAATATGTCCTGTTTCTTCAAACTTCAATCATCCAATCCACCAAACACCAAACAAGAGTCAATGGCAGAATAAGCTGTTTGGCATTGGCAGAGAAGATTTGGAAAATTTTTCATGGGCACAACCCACATACTCAGCTCTGCTGCTCATCCCACAAATGCATGTTCCTTACAAATGTGGCTCCATTTAAAAGGGAAATAAACAGGCTCTCCAACAGTATAAGATTTATTGCCAAGAAGCATCGTTACAACAAAGAAATAATCTACCAAACACAAATTTCCTTATTTTTTGTGCTAAGTTTATATATACATACACACAGCCGTGGCTGAACCCGCCCCTTTCTGATTTTCAAAGCAACAAATTGGGGCAGCTGTGGCTCAGGACGTAGAGTGGGTCTTCCGCTAATCGGATGATCGGTGGTTCGATCCACGGCCCCTCCAGTCCGTATATTGAACTGTCCTTGGGCAACATAGTGAACCCCTGATTGCTCCCAAAGGCTGCGGCATCAGTGTGTGAATGATTAGATCCTCCTGATGAGCAGGTCGGCACCTTCATGGCCACTTCTGCCATCAGTGTATGAATGTGTGTGAATGGGTAAATGTGACATGTGGTGTAAAGCACTTTGAGTGGTTGGAAAACCAGAAAGGCGCCGTACAAATGCAGTCCATTTACATAGAGGGCATGGCCAGCATCAGTTGACCCACCTATCAAAACGTCATGATACCAGTGTTCTAAGATCTGCTTGGTGCCAGTTCTATTGAAGCCTGTCAGAGCTGCATGGAGAAGCACACTAAAACCCAACATATCCACGCCATCTGACCTTTGATGAAGAAATGCCTCTACCAAATGAAAGAACACACTTCAAAGAACACTGATTTTTTAACAAATATGCAGAGTCATTTATTTGGTCTCCAGATAGTATCCAAAGATGATTATAGGCATACTTTACAGGGCTCATGGTGAGTCAAATTAAAACACTCACCATGGCAAATTTTTTAAAAAAGTTGCAAGTGTCCCTTGACAATATTGAGTTCAGGATAAATAAATATTGTTAACATAATCTGTATTCTTTATTCCTTCTCTCTTCTTTTTATTTCAATCCCAGGCTGCTTTATAATGATTGATTCATTCATCTCTTCATCTACATAACGTAGCATACCTCAAGGATGATTACCTTGATGTGCATGGTGGTGGTTGTGGGTTACCGTGGTGACCGGTGTTACCTTGGTGATGTGTGTAGTGGTGGTTGTGTGTTACCATGGTGACCGATGTTACCTTGGTGATGTGTGTGGTCGTGGTGGTGTTGGAGGTCTCTGCAGTGAAGGTCTGGGAACTTAGCAGCAGCCCTGCAGGAGGATCAGAGTCCACACGGTTCTGAAACACACGTTAACGTCACAACATCAGTCTGAAAATGTTGTTACACTCTGAATATAAGTTAGTTATCAACAGGTCATATGTTGATTAAATATGACATATGGCATCACAGAAAAGGAATAAATTTGAGGCTTGTTTGTATAACCACAGTTCTCTGAGTAATATAAATAATAATTTTATTTATATAGCACTTTTAAAACTAGGAGCACAAAGTGCTCTCCATAGACAGCATAAAATACAATCACAAATATAGAAAAGAAAAACACAGCACAACAGCAAAATACAATCACACAGTTGAAAGACTGTATAAAAGAAATGCACAAATAAATCATCCAAAAGGTAAAATAAATTAAAATATTTTTAAAAATTTTAAATTAGGTGGTTTTTACACAGAGCTGTATTATGTAAATAAGACTAACTGTCAGACAAGAAGGTGAGTCTATAAAAACGTGTTTTAAGGATTTAAAAGCTGAAACAGTGTCACAGACCGAATACTAATTGAGAGACTGTTCCAAAGCTGAGGAACCAGTACAGCAACAGTGTGATCACCCTGGACTCTGGAACAGCTAACAGGCTGAACCAGCAGATCTAAGAGTTTTTTCAAGAGTTCACCAATGTACTCTGGTGCCATGTAAAGCCTCGTAAGTCATGAGTAGGATTGTAGAAAGGATTAAAAGAAGTTGGTAACCAATGCAGAGAGGCTAAGACTGGGGTGATGTGAGAAGAGCGTTTGGCTGCAGAGGTCTTTACAGTCTGACGTTGAGCTGCAGTTTGGACACTGAGGCAGGTAAACAACGCGGTACAATATTCCAGGCCTAAGGGCCTGAGAAAATAAAAGCATAAATAATTTTCTTGGTATTGCTAAAAGATAACATTGCTAGGATCTTGGAAATATTCTTGATTTGGCAGAAACATGACTACCAATTTTTTTGTGTCATCCAAAGCTTAGCTCACTGTGGAAGATAACACCCAGGTTCTTAGCAGTGCCCTTAATATTTGTGATAATCAGGCCGAGCAGCGGCTGGACTTGGTTACGGAGGTGCTCACGCTGATGATAAATGCCTGTTACATCTGCCCCTGGAACTGCACCTCAGTAACATGCTGTCTCCCTAGCTGGCAGCCTCTTTCCCTTCGCCAGTTGTCATCATCATCCTGCTCTGCTTCACATACCTGGTTCCTACTTCAACACTCAGCCAGATCGTAGACTCTGATCACACAGTCAATCACGCCTCCAGCCTAACTTGTTACTGGTGTGTCAGTATCCAACATTTGCCTAATTCTTGTTTCTCTCTGCCAGTAGAAAACCTCTGACTCTAGCCCCTGTCTCCAGTCCTCCTGCCTCACCTGCCTCCCGCAGAAGCTCAGCACACTCCCTGCTCCCTGGATACCACTCTGCCTGGCTCCCCTCAGCATTTCCCCTGCCTTGCTTGGTCCAGCTTACACCCAATTCTCAGAAAAGATTACAGAAAAAGTGGCTTGAGGCTTGACAGGAAACGACCTTGCTGGAATCCGGCATCCTCACTAGAGAAGTATAAGTTAGTCATGGCTGAAGTCCACTGACAGGAGGACTGGAGTAGGTATGCCAAGGCAATCTAAACAGGGCCTGTGGATGAGATGGGAGAGTGTGGAAAAATGGAAGATCACCTGGATGGACATGTGAGAGATGGAATTGCCTTTGTTCAGGAAGGGGAACAAAGGCAACAGAAGATTCCACCAAGGACCAGGTTTGGACATGTGGAATCAGCCCGGGACTGGCAGATGCTGGTGGACATGGGCCCACAGCTTACGGTTCTATTAGAGACAGCCATCACCAACTTGAGGCCTGATCTGGTCCTGTGGTCCAACTCTCAGCTCATGATGTACTTTGTGGAGCTCACAGTCCCTTGGGAGGATGCTATGCAGGAAGCCTTCAAAAGAAAGAAACTGATATACAGAGCTTGCAGCGGAGGCAGAACAGCAGGGCTGGACAGCAAAGATCTGCCCAGTAGAAGTTGGATGTTGGGGCTTTGCAGCAACATCAACTGTAAGACTGATGAGGGACCTATGAGGGAGCAGCTCTATGCCAGGACATCAAGGAAACATCAGGGGTGGCAGAGCAGAGTAACCAGTGGCTGAAGATGAAAGACCCCAGCTGGTCTCCCAAATAAGCTGGCTTGGCAGATGCAGAGGGGGTGGTTCTGGGACACCAGAACACACGGCTGAGCCTACTGGAGACATTGTGGGCCCAGTCAGCCAAATGTTAATGAAAGTAGAATCCCACTTGACAACCCCAATGACGCATCTGCCCAGCCTTTCTCAACATCAGAGTAAGTAGGTCAGAGCTCTCCATCACCACCGGGAGCACAGGAGTTTAAGAGGTAGCACTTTGGATTTTAACATCACGCCCTGTATATTTGAAAACATTTGATGGTACAGTTATAGTCTGAGGAAAAAACACAGTTTTACAATTATTATACATTAATTTATTTCACAACACTCAGGATATATAAAATCATATGAGCATTCTTTAATTTTATTTTTTCCCCACAACATTTCTTTGTTGGTTGTTATTTTTAACAGTTGCTGCCTTTCTAAACAAAAATAATAAAGCAACAAAATAATACAGTACAAAATAATGAATAAAATAAAAGTCTATATATCTCATTGGAATGAAATATAAGCTACCATGGTAAACATCCATGTCAGCATTTCCCTTTTGAAGAAAATAAATAGATTCAAAGGCTGCAGGACCTCTATCTGCATCGGAGCCCTTTTCATAAATTACACAATTACTTACAGTCCTTTCAGTTCATATAATAGGGCAGAAATGTGAGCATGTTCATATTTTTAGTGTTCAGTCTTGACCACTGAGAAGACAAGATATAGTCACGTGTACTAATCACCCTTTCCAAAGGCACAGTTGTAGCTGGGATACATTTATTCGACATGTGCCCCCCACCAAGCCAGTGGGCATCAGCACTGATTGCAGGACCCTCAGAATCAAGTTTTTTGGGGTTGATGGCATTGCACTTCCTGTTGTTGCTTCCTGTTCTTCCTTGCAGTGGTGATTTGCTGTGACAATCCAGATAGAAATGAAAGATTAACTTTATTGATCCCCAAGGGGAAATATTTCTAATGTAGGTAATTTAACAAACTTTCATCCATGCCTAATTTTTAAATTAATTTTTAAAAATCTAATTTAAATAATTAATATCATTTTACATGTGACCTGAAAAAATCCTATATGTTATTGTTTTTTTGTTGTTTGTTAACAGTTTTAGTGAAAATAAAACATCTCTTGTATGCAGGTTTTATTAATCACTGAAATGCCATTAATTAGATCCCATGATATAGTTCTGGAAGTTTACAAGTTACTAATTTTGACTTAGTCTTTTAGCATATTTAGCTACCATATCGAGCATTTACTAAACACAGATGGGAGGAAGCAACAGGATGTAAAGGGCTGCTGTTTTGGTGGGCGTAAATTTATAAATGGTGTAATGCTCCTTTTCCTGCTTTGCTGCCATTGGTTTACATTGCAACTGAAAGCCCAACTCTAAAGTCACCACTACTTTGTTGATAATAAGTGACACTTTTATATTTAATTTACTACCAACTCAGTGTTTCATTAAGTAACTTGCCACTAAAGTAATTATTTCTTTAACTCTTTTATTACTTAGTTTATTATCTTCACTTGGGTGTGAAAAGCTGGATGATGATCTCGGAGTTGCAATAAATTTGAGGTGTTGCTTTAGCTGCAACTTTTTTTTGGCAAGTTTTGTAGATTGGATATTTGTCGTCCTGAAAACACCCCTGTTCATTCTAAATCCAAAATGCTCCCTGACTGACGACTTAAGGCATTTTTTGGTGGAAACAAAGCTTCAAAGCTTGGTCCCTCGGCCATTGTTTATCTAATGTAGTGAAGCCCCCCTCAGACATAAATATTGCTCTTGTGACAGCATGTGCCATGTGGCATTTTAAGCTGGTGCACCACTGATGTAACACCTGGATTGTTTTCATTCCGCCTGCAGTCTGCAGGTTGCGACAGCAACTGTCTATGTTTTTTACTTTTCCTAACTGTGCAACCGCTGCTCATAGAAAAATAATGTACCATAATGTCCCTCTTTTGAGAGTGAGAACAGAAATACTCTGCGTAGCTGCGCCTTTACAGTTACAAAACCATCACTTTTGAAGCACAGCTAATAGTGAAATCGGTTAATCGCTGCATCTCTACTATTAAGATGGATGAAGTCGTCTTTTAGTATTTTGGACATCTGGTTTGGGACATCACTGCAACCGATATGGATGATTACATCTGGAGTAAGAGGGTGCCTATCAGGGACACTCGGGATCCACTCCACAGTAGGGCTGTGCGAGTAATCGAATTTTATTTTCGGATAATCGAGATAAAACGATTATATTTTACTATTGTCTTTTTGTAATGATGCTCTCATTTTGTCTTGTGCTGCAAATTTAGCACACCCCTTTCCTTTACAGCGGTGTGCTCCCTAAACCTATTGGCAACGCTACTGCGGCAAAGAGGCGAGCAGCTTTCAATGGGGTGAAATCCTCTTTAGGTAAGGAATACAGTTCCACATGATCTACCTTGCCAGACTGGATCATGTCTTTGAGACCCTGGAACAAGCCGAGCTGTTCTACCAACATAACTCATGAAAGAATAGACTAAGCAAGCAATTAGGCCACTGATACACTTGACTTTATACACTTTCAGGGGTCTTTATATTATTTGTCTTTGCTGGACTTGTTACACATAAGACACAACTATAATGTTTCAACAAACTATAGAATTTGAGTTCCCCTATTTTGCCTTCAGTTGAATGTGAACAGTAAGTTAAGTCATGCGCTGTTTGGATTACATGTCATACAAGATGTTGGTTTATTGTTCTTGTGTTGTCATTTTCCTTTCATTTCCAGCTATCATTGAGGTCCTTGGTCTGAGGCATTATTTAGGATGATCAGTGGCTACGGTGGCCTTTTGTCAAGTAGCCTACACCGTTTCATGTTAACAGCAAATTGTGTGTGTACGTGGGTGGGTCTATGTACAGGTGCCTTTACATGTGCAGCCTGTTTGTGTGTTTTTGTTGTTGTTGTTTTTTGTTTTTTGTTTTATCTTCTCTTTTTATCTAAAACATTATCAGGGTTCGGTTGGCCTGTTGTAATTCTGCTTGCTTTTCAATTCCTCTTACGATGTGTTTCTAGTTAAGTGTTAAAATGTTCATATGGTGTTGTAGGAGCTGGGAGGAGCACTGTTATTAGTAATAATTAATCATTATTGAAGATAATGATTAATGATTAAAATCAATAAATTATTAATATGACTTAATAATAATGGGGCATCACCTGGAAACCAGGACCAATAACCAAACAGTGAGGTAGTCTCTCTTCTTTGATCTGCTATTATGTCTATCAGCAAGTCTCAACAAGGAACCTGTTCCATGACGCACATTTCCTTATTTGGACATCACTCTCAGAGTTGAGGGTGTTCCCCAGAGATAAAGCTGAGCTACTGACACATGTGAAGTGCTCTCAAGTGACTCCGTAACCTGTTGTTCCACTTCTCCTTTTCAAAGTTAGGTTGTAAAAAATAGGCAATAAATGAAAAGTTCAAAGCAAGAATCGTCTTCTCTACACGTTACATGGTGTGCTGTCTCTGTGTTACGGATGTATAAATAGATAAAGGTCTGTCTGCACTTGGTTTTAGCTTAGTAGTCAGCGCAGTCGTCAGTCGATCTGGAAGACTTGTGTTTGAGACCCGGTGTGGGGACCTCCTTCATAAGATAGTTCATTCATAAGCACTTAATTTAACACGTTAATATCCTAAAATTAAAAGCGTAATAAAAACAAAAACTGTAGTTTTACACCTATTTCCAATTTCATTTGAATACAAATACAAATATAAATAATTTTGCTGCCTCAACAAATATAGACACAAATACAAATACTAGACTCTCTGCACATCTGTACTACCTAAGCAAACATACATAAAACAACAGCTGTACATGGTTAAACATGCGGATGTGTGTGTGTGTGTAGGAGTGACAAGATGGCGGACGTGATGTGGGATGACGATGTCACTCAAGAGTCAAGATGGTGGACTTGACAACGGGAGGAATCTTGACACGTGTGAATCAAATGGTGGTGTTTTGGTTACAGACAATGGCAAGATGGTGCCAGTTGTAAGTCGGCAATTCTGCAATCACCCACTTCAGTGCGTGTGCTATCAAATACATGTGTCTGGTAGTAAGTTGGCGAGGGGCAGAGTGCTGCTGTGCCACCACATGTGTAAAGAGATGCGGGTGGTTGAGTGTGTGTGCATGTAAACAGGGTTAGTAGTAGGGCAGCTCATAGCGGAGCTCTGCTTGCTTTGTCCCGCAGACAGTGAGTGAACGGACGGCGGTCTGCAATGCACGTTGTCTGAACTGTTACTTGACAAACCAACCTCGCGGTGACACAATGCACAGCAGTCCCACGTGGGACAACACGAATCAAAGTGGTGAACACAATTAAATAAATAGCAAAACATTGATGCTCCTCAGAGCTTAGCAGAACAAAGGACTCACACCACAGCAACAGCAATAAAGCTTAATAAGCAATAATGCTAACAAACACACAATACAACACTGTCTCTGCCCAGCCTCTTACTTGGGTCGCTTCAATAAGCGATTAGATGTGTATTAGTTCGTCAGTGGGGTCCATCACGGGTCCTCCAATGTGTGGTCCCGGTAGTGCCATCCTCGTTTCCTCAAGGGTCAGTGGTGTATGGTTTCCCAATGGGCAGAAGGAAACAGAAGAACTGACTTGGTCAGAAGGCAGCGGGGCATAGAAGTTATCTACGTCTCGGTGAAGAAATCCTTTTCTTCCTTCTGCAGGCGAAGGGGAGAGCGCTGGGTTGCAGTAACGGTCTCTTTTCAGATCTGGTGAGTGCTCGGTTGAACACAAAGAAGTCTTGGCTCATCCAATGAGGGGTGGTTTTCAAACTTGGCAAGGGAAAGTACATGTTCACGGGATTACCTCCTTTGGTAAACTGGCTCACGTCCTGCAGGACGGTTACATGGAAAGCCAATGGGTGTCGGTGTGCAGCCGGTACTTAAAGCTGCGGTGATGTCACAGCTGCGTCGCTGTGACTCTCTCTGGTGCGAACTGCCGGGAAGGCTGGGAGATGGAGTCTGTGAGAGCAGCCTTTTGGCGCAGACTGGCATTCCTTTGTTTCAGGGGTTGAAGGACAAAGGCGGCCTCATGATCAGACTTCAGAGTTTACAAGTAGGCCTGCCTTTGTCCGACCACATGGTTGAGGCCCAACAGCGTATATTCTGGACCACCAGGAGGCAAAATCCACTACATAGTAAATCAGTTTTGTGTAATTCAAGCCTGCAACTCATATTGTTCTGTTATGGCAAGCTGAAGAAACAATTTACTGATTGGTTTTGAGTTAAATGCTTGTCAAAAATGTGTTTGTGTTTTTGTGGGAATGTGTTGATTATTGCTATGAACTGGGATGTTTTTCATGTTTTTTATCCAATGTTAATATCCTCTGGATGCTACCAAGATACTCCCTTCATTTCTACTCTTATCATTAATATTTCTCTACTTTAGATGTGATCAATGGTAAATCCAAATATATCCCAGGGAAGAACAGATGGTCTTCTATCATACTGGTGAGTTGGAATGTCTGTGGACTGGGAGGCCCAGTAAAGCAATCCACACCTTAAGGGTCCTAACACTGACATTGCTTTCCTTCAAGAGACCCATTTGCGTATAAGTGATCATATCAGAATGCGTAAACCTTGAATTGGGAAAATATTCAGCTTTTGGTAGCAGATCCAGGGGTGCTGCTATGTTGATATACAAAGGTATCCAGTTCTCCCCTGCACAGATTATATCTGACCCCAGGGGGTGCTATGTCATAGTAAGTGGGACTTTATATCAGACTTCAGTTGTATTGATCAATGTTTATGCCCTTTAACGGGACAACCTAAATCGTATGACCTCCCTTTTTTCTAATATTTTAAATCTGGATACCCATCATCTGATTTTAGGGGGGGATCTGAATTTGATAGACCCTTAACTTGATCACTTGCACCCTAAAACACTTACACCCTCTACCATGTTGAAGACACCCTTATCAGTTAGTGAGGCTGCATAGATCGCTGCCACTTTCTTCACCAGGTCACAAAAGAATGTTCCAATTTTTCTGAGGTGCACCAAGCTTATTCTAGTATTGACTATTTTTTGTAGACAGCTTATTCTAGTACTGACTATTTTTTGTAGACAGCTTATTCTAGTACTGACTATTTTTTGTAGACAGCTTATTCTAGTACTGACTATTTTTTGTAGACAGCTTATTCTAGTACTGACTATTTTTTGTAGACAGGCCCCTTCTCTCTGCTGTGAAATCTACTGAATATTCTGCTATTATTATTTCCAGTCACGTGTGTGCCACACATTTTAGATTTAGTACTCTCAATTAACACCAAGAGACAATAGAGGCTCAATAAAGGGTTACTAGCTAATGATAAGTTCTGCAATTTAAAAAAAAAAAGTGTGTTTTCCTTGAGATTAACAGAACTGAGTCAACTTTTTCCCTCTGCTATGGGAAACTTTAAAAGCTGTAATATGGGGGGAGATTATCTCGTATACCTCACATTTGGCCAGGAAATTTAAACAAAAACAGCAAGAGATGATCCAGACCACTGGCTGGCTGCCGAGTGGGTCAAGAAGGCTGGATGTGGACCGGTTTTGTCTAAGGCCGTGAGGTAAACCCACTTACTCAACCCATTCTGACGATGCTCACATCTCCTGGAGCAGTTATATACACAGCGCTGTGCTCTGGAGGCTACATACTTAGCAGCAGCTGGTATGAAATATTCCTCGGAGTCCTGCCCGTAACGTCACCGTTAGAAAATACGGGTCAACTGGATTTTAAAATTCAAGCAGGCAGAAATGTGCTAATTTTGAGAAGAAAATGTAGATTTTACACACATGTATTGTTGGAATAATAATTAACATTATATGCCAAAATAGACCTATGTGTGTGTAGTTACTGTTTAAACACACAGTGGAAGTATAATGACTGTCCTCACCCCTGGAGTTTCATATGTCAGAGTCTTCCTCATCACCGGGACCTCCTGAAACACACACACATTTATAAATTAAAAAACATTTCCAGCAGCAAACATTTCGTCAGAGGGCGATGCCTCCGCTTTCAAATGTAGATCAGAACACTCTGTTAGTTACCCCCCTGTTTTCACAAGTTACCCCACAGGTTTCACTGGGACCGGTTTCACTGGGATAGATTTCACTGGGGCAGGTTTCACTGGGACAGATTTCACTGGGACAGGTTTCACTGGGACAGATTTCACTGGGACAGGTTTCACTGGGACAAGTTTCACTGGGACAGATTTCACTGGGACCGGTTTCACTGGGATAGATTTCACTGGGGCAGGTTTCACTGGGACAGATTTCACTGGGACAGGTTTCACTGGGACAGGTTTCACTGGGGCATGTTTCACTGGGACAGGTTTCACTGGGACAGATTTCACTGGGACAGGTTTCACTGGGACAGATTTCACTGGGACAGGTTTCACTGGGACAGGTTTCACTGGGACAGATTTCACTGGGACAGGTTTCACTGGGACAGATTTCACTGGGACAGGTTTCACTGGGACAGATTTCACTGGGATAGATTTCACTGGGACAGATTTCACTGGGACAGATTTCACTGCAGCAGATTTCACTGGGACAGGTTTCACTGGGACAGGTTTCACTGGGACAGATTTCACTGGAACAGGTTTCACTGGAACAGGTTTCACTGCAGCAGGTTTCACTGGAACAGATTTCACTGGAACAGGTTTCACTGGAACAGGTTTCACTGGGACAGATTTCACTGGGACAGATTTCACTGGGACAGGTTTCACTGGGACAGGTTTCACTGGGACAGATTTCACTGGGACAGATTTCACTGGGACAGGTTTCACTGGGACAGATTTCACTGGGACAGGTTTCTCTGGGACAGGTTTCACTGGGACAGATTTCACTGGGACAGGTTTCACTGGGACAGGTTTCACTGGGACAGATTTCACTGGGACAGGTTTCACTGGGATAGATTTCACTGGGACAGGTTTCTCTGGGACAGGTTTCACTGGGACAGGTTTCACTGGGACAGATTTCACTGGAACAGGTTTCACTGGAACAGGTTTCACTGCAGCAGGTTTCACTGGAACAGATTTCACTGGAACAGGTTTCACTGGAACAGGTTTCACTGGGACAGATTTCACTGGGACAGGTTTCACTGGGACAGGTTTCACTGGGACAGATTTCACTGGGACAGATTTCACTGGAACAGGTTTCACTGGGACAGATTTCACTGGGACAGGTTTCTCTGGGACAGGTTTCACTGGGACAGATTTCACTGGGACAGGTTTCACTGGGGCAGGTTTCACTGGGGCATGTTTCACTGGGACAGGTTTCACTGGGACAGGTTTCTCTGGGACAGGTTTCACTGGTGCAGGTGTATCTGGGTCTCAGGTGTAGCTGGGTCTCAGGTATAGGTGGGGCAGGTGTAGCTGGGTCTCAGGTGTATCTGGGGCAGGTGTAGCTGGGTCTCAGGTGTATCTGGGTCTCAGGTGTATCTGGGGCAGGTGTAGCTGGGTCTCAGGTGTATCTGGGTCTCAGGTGTAACTGGGTCTCAGGTATAGGTGGGGCAGATGTAGCTGGGTTTCAGGTGAAGTTGGGGCAGGTATAACTGGGTTTCAGGTGAAGTTGGGGCAGGTGTAACTGGGTCTCAGGTGTATCTGGGGCAGGTGTAGCTGGGTTTCAGGTGAAGTTGGGGCAGGTGTAACTGGGTTTCAGGTGAAGTTGGGGCAGGTGTAACTGGGTCTCAGGTGTATCTGGGGCAGGTGTAGCTGGGTTTCAGGTGAAGTTGGGTCAGGTGTAACTGGGTCTCAGGTGTTACCTCCTGTGGAGTTTTGGAATCATCTTCATCCTCATCGTCCTCATCGTCTTCATCATCATGGTAATGTGGAAACAGTGTCCTGATTTGTTGGGGGCTGTCATTAACCTCCTGCTCACCATTAGCACTCATGCCATCCTCGTTAGCATCAGTAGCCTGTCTCACTGCGGCCTGCAGGGCCTCGTCCACTGCCACCTGTGCTAACACACTGATAGCATCCTCGCTAGCCTGGCTGCTAACCTCGTCCTCACTGACATCATTGTCACTGACCTCGTGTTTAGCCTGGTTTCCATCATTAGCATTATTACTGTCATCATCGCTGGCCCATTCCTCTGTGATATCATCAGCATGTGCCATGCAGACCCCTGGTGGAGGAGGCGGGGGGTTACTAGGGGGTGGGCCTACAAGATTTCCTGTTGCTACCTGAGGCTGATCTGCCACTGGCTGGTCCTGGTCATGTGACTCAGTCATCAGGAAGACCGTCTCCACCTTCTCCGAAGTCTGAAACGGGAAGTAAAGAAAAATATCAATCAGTTGTACAGGTGTGAAGGGGCGGGGATTCAGGTCACTGACCAATCAGGCGTTCATAGCTGCTGATGATCTGTTTGCTCCTTCAAAATGAGCTTCAAATAGCTGTTATCATAGATATCCTGTCAGTAGATGATATAAAGGTTTAAAAAGTTCTCAAATATCTGGGAATCACAATAAGTAAATCTCCAGATGAATGAATCTCTCAAAATTTTTATCAAAAGTCGAAAAGTCAAAATCCATTTTTAACTGAAAGTTACAAAGAGATGTTTCTGTTTTGGGTCACGTTTATCAGATTTATCCTAATATGCTGATCGGAAAACGTGTGCAGCTGTTGACTCACTCTTCAAATTCATTTGGAAACATAAGACATGTCAGTAAAGAGAATGCAAGTAGTAAACAGTAATAGTAAAGTAGTGAAGAGGAGAACACTTATTAGACAATATTCAGAGGGTGGTTTTGATGTTTAAGATTTTAAAAACTATCAAAAGTATATTTAAGACTAATTGGTTAAAACATTGTTTAGTTCATAATAATTTCTCTTGGTTCTTTATTCTCAACTTTGTAACTGATCAATGTTGTGTCTAACCAAGTCTCGCTCAAGGAGAAGTCTCGTTCTGAAATCTCATGAGAGTTGAGTTGAGCAGACTCCAAATAGACCGACACCCATCTATGCCATGTTGCCCGCCCCCCGAACCGGCGCCTATTTGGACTTTTTGCCTGCTGAGTCGCTGATGGCGGCTGTTCCCCGCCCTCACATATAAGCCTATGTGTGATTGATGTAATTGTTGACCTGTCACACACTGTGATGCTAAAGTGATCACAGCCAATGCTGCTGTGTCACAGCGTCGCACGTGACTCGAGTGTTTGGTTTTTTTTGGTGGTGGCCAAATGAGAGCTTGTTTTCCACTATTGATCAAAACAAGCAACAGTTTATTGATTCTTTTGTTTGAAAAGGAGCCGACAGGAACTTTGGATTATGATGAAGTTATTTCAAGACCAAGCCTCACGTCTTGCACTGTGACACATGTAAGTCACACTAATGTGCTGTTTAAATTGTGCTTTTTGATGGTTGCAATAATTTTTGAAATGGGACCTGCTGGTGCAGCCTGTT
>NC_089537.1:87500-100000 GCF_963924715.1 Thunnus thynnus
GCAGCTAGCATTAGGGTCAGCTCCACCCTCTGACCAAATATGGTCACTTCTTATCACTTTTGGCTCCAAAAATCCAAGATGGTGACGGGCAAAATGCCAAACTGAAGGCTTCAAAATGCAAATTCACAAACAGGTGGGTGATGTCATTGTTGCTACGTCCATTATTTCTACAGTCTATGTGCTGGACACACTGAACAGCTCCATGCTGCCTCCTGCAGGACACTGAACATCAAGGATTAGAACGGACAAGGAGCAAGCACAGATAAGCCAGCGTGGCGCGTTCAGCCACACTTCGTGGCTGAACCCTCAGTGTTGTAGGGGGAAGGAGGCAGGTGTCTGTCTGTCTGTCTCTAACCCTCCTGTCTCACCTCATCTGACTCCAGGACAGGTGAGAAGATGAGGTGAGAGGACAGGTGAGAGGACAGGGGGGAAGGTGGCGGGTGTCTGTCTGTCTGTCTCTAACCCTCCTGTCTCACCTCGTCTGGCTCCAGGGGTTCGATCATTGGGGAGTCGTCGACTCGTCGTAGTGGTGAGGAGGCGAGACGTTTCTCCCATTCTGTCGGCCCTCCCACTGCTCCTCCTCCCTCTAAGAAGGAACGTCTGAGAGCACTGATACTGCTCAGAGGTTTCTGCTCCTCCTCAGGACTCCCCAACGTCTCCTGGAGGCAGAGAGGATGTCAGGTAAGAGGACAGGTGAGAAGATGTCAGGTGAGGACAGGTGAGAGGATGTCAGGTGAGGACAGGTGAGAGGATGTCAGGTGAGAGGACAGGTGAGAGGAGGGGTGAACACATCTCACACTCATAGTTAATGAGAATACTAATATCAGTTTTACCTGAGTTTTCAATTCTTCATCCTGATCAGACTGACAGAGAGACAGACAGGCAGGTTAATGTTAAAGTCTTTCCATGTATCTAAAACGAGAGCTGACAGTGATGAGCAGCGTTACCTCAGTCGCTGTCAGGTCTCCGTCCACGGCTGTATCAGTCAGCTCAGTCTGAACACAAACACATCAATTATAAAATAATTCAATTACAATTAAAACTACTGTGTGAACTGAAACAATTCACACAGTACTGAAACACAACAACAATTATGTTGCTGAGGAATTATTATGTATAACTAATAATTCCTCAGCAACATAATAACTCCTCAGCAACATAATGACTCCTCAGCAACATAATAACTCCTCAGCAACATAATAACTCCTCAGCAACATAATGACTCCTCAGCAACATAATAACTCCTCAGCAACATAATAATTCCTCAGCAACATAATGACTCCTCAGCAACATAATAATTCCTCAGCAACATAATAATTCCTCAGCAACATAATGACTCCTCAGCAACATAATAACTCCTCAGCAACATAATGACTCCTCAGCAACATAATGACTCCTCAGCAACATAATAACTCCTCAGCAACATAATAACTCCTCAGCAACATAATGACTCCTCAGCAACATAATAACTCCTCAGCAACATAATGACTCCTCAGCAACATAATGACTCCTCAGCAACATAATAACTCCTCAGCAACATAATAACTCCTCAGCAACATAATAATTCCTCAGCAACATAATGACTCCTCAGCAACATAATGACTCCTCAGCAACATAATGACTCCTCAGCAACATAATAACTCCTCAGCAACATAATAACTCCTCAGCAACATAATAACTCCTCAGCAACATAATAATTCCTCAGCAACATAATGACTCCTCAGCAACATAATGACTCCTCAGCAACATAATGACTCCTCAGCAACATAATAACTCCTCAGCAACATAATAACTCCTCAGCAACATAATGACTCCTCAGCAACATAATAACTCCTCAGCAACATAATGACTCCTCAGCAACATAATGACTCCTCAGCAACATAATAACTTCTCAGCAACATAATGACTCCTCAGCAACATAATAACTCCTCAGCAACATAATAATTCCTCAGCAACATAATAATTCCTCAGCAACATAATAACTCCTCAGCAACATAATAACTCCTCAGCAACATAATGACTCCTCAGCAACATAATGACTCCTCAGCAACATAATAACTCCTCAGCAACATAATAACTCCTCAGCAACATAATGATTCCTCAGCAACATAATGACTCCTCAGCAACATGATAACTCCTCAGCAACATAATAATTCCTCAGCAACATAATAACTCCTCAGCAACATAATAACTCCTCAGCAACATAATGACTCCTCAGCAACATAATGATTCCTCAGCAACATAATGATTCCTCAGCAACAAAATGACTCCTCAGCAACATGATAACTCCTCAGCAACATAATAAGTCCTCAGCAACATAATGACTCCTCAGCAACATAATAACTCCTCAGCAACATAATAACTCCTCAGCAACATAATAACTCCTCAGCAACATAATAACTCCTCAGCAACATAATGACTCCTCAGCAACATAATAACTCCTCAGCAACATAATAACTCCTCAGCAACATAATGACTCCTCAGCAACATAATAACTCCTCAGCAATATAATAACTCCTCAGCAACATAATGACTCCTCAGCAACATAATAACTCCTCAGCAACATAATAACTCCTCAGCAACATAATGACTCCTCAGCAACATAATAACTCCTCAGCAATATAATGACTCCTCAGCAATATAATAACTCCTCAGCAATATAATGACTCCTCAGCAATATAATAACTCCTCAGCAATATAACCAGCTGCTCTTGTGTTTGTTACCTTGGTTTCATGTTTCTGAGGAGTTGGAGGAGAAATGTCTGTCCCTCTGGTCTCCTCCTCCTCATCCTCCTCCTCCTGCTGCTGTGTCTCCTTCTCCTCGTTATCCCCCTCCATCCTTTCCTGCACCTCCTCCTCCACCACCAACACTTCCTCAACTAGAGGAGAGGAGACAAAAGGAGGTGTAGGTTTGTTTCATAGTTTCACTCACCTGATCTCATTGACCTCCTCTGATTGGAAGTTTCTTTACCTTGCTCAGACCTTCTCTCCTCTGTTCTTCTCTCAGGCGTTACCGTGGTGATGAGATCACTGACGGCTATGGCCTTCGATGCTCCATACAGACCCGTGCCCATATCTACACACACACACACACACACACACACACACACACACACACACACACACAGGCTGTGATGTCATCGCTGTGATGCCAGCGTCACCCTATGGATAAACCTATGGTTATCTGGCCCACAGGGAGGGTAACCATAGAAACCATCAGCCAGCTGCAGCAGCAGTAATCATCTGTCTTCATGTTCATCAGCAGCAAAGCATCATTGCCGCTCGTTGCCAAGGCAACGGCACGCTCAGCCAATCAGAGCTCGTGGCACATGCACCACAGGCAAGGCGGCAGCCAATCAGCATTCAGACCCACCAAAAAGCCTTGCTGGACACTTTGATATGTTAGCATCACGCTGCTAACAGTGCTAACAGCTACCAATATTCACAGCAATGCTAACAGTGCTAATAATGCTAAAAGCTGAAACAGTGTGAAGTAATGTTATGGAGCCGGAACAGAACAGGCTGGAGGTTCAGGTGAGGTCAGTACAGGTGAGGTCAGTGCAGGTGAGGTCAGTGCAGGTGAGGTCAGTGCAGGTGAGGTCAGTGTAGGTGAGGTCAGTGTAGGTGAGGTCAGTACAGGTGAGGTCAGTGCAGGTGAGGTCAGTGCAGGTGAGGTCAGTGCAGGTGAGGTCAGTGTAGGTGAAGTCAGTGCAGGTGAGGTCAGTACAGGTGAGGTCAGTGTAGGTGAAGTCAGTGCAGGTGAGGTCAGTGCAGGTGAGGTCAGTACAGGTGAGGTCAGTACAGGTGAGGTCAGTGTAGGTGAAGTCAGTGCAGGTGAGGTCAGTGCAGGTGAAGTCAGTGCAGGTGAGGTCAGTAGAGGTGAGGTCAGTGTAGGTGAGGTCAGTACAGGTGAGGTCAGTACAGGTGAGGTCAGTACAGGTGAGGTCAGTGTAGGTGAAGTCAGTGCAGGTGAGGTCAGTACAGGTGAAGTCAGTGCAGGTGAGGTCAGTGCAGGTGAAGTCAGTGCAGGTGAGGTCAGTAGAGGTGAGGTCAGTGTAGGTGAGGTCAGTACAGGTGAGGTCAGTACAGGTGAGGTCGGTACAGGTGAGGTCAGTGCAAGTGAGGTCAGTACAGATGAGGTCAGTGCAGGTGAAGTCAGTGCAGGTGAGGTCAGTGCAGGTGAAGTCAGTGCAGGTGAGGTCAGTAGAGGTGAGGTCAGTGCATGTGAGGTTAGTACAGGTGAGGTCAGTACAGATGAGGTCAGTACAGGTGAGGTCAGTGCAGGTGAGGTCAGTGCATGTGAGGTTAGTACAGGTGAGGTCAGTACAGATGAGGTCAGTACAGGTGAGGTCAGTGCAGGTGAGGTCAGTACAGATGAGGTCAGTGCAGGTGAGGTCAGTGCAGGTGAAGTCAGTACAGGTGAGGTCAGTGTAGGTGAAGTCAGTACAGGTGAGGTCAGTGCAGGTGAAGTCAGTGCAGGTGAGGTCAGTACAGGTGAGGTCAGTGTAGGTGAGGTCAGTACAGGTGAGGTCAGTGCAGGTGAGGTCAGTGTAGGTGAGGTCAGTACAGGTAAGGTCAGTACAGGTGAGGTCAGTGCAGGTGAGGTCAGTGTAGGTGAGGTCAGTACAGGTGAGGTCAGTGTAGGTGAGGTCAGTACAGGTGAGGTCAGTGCAGGTGAGGTCAGTACAGGTGAGGTCAGTGTAGGTGAGGTCAGTACAGGTAAGGTCACCATGACGGAGCAAAGGAAGAAATCAAGTGAGTACAGATTATACTATTATTGTCAATATACTATATTCTTATTGTCAACAAAAGCCTGTAACACCAGAGATCACTGTTCACTTCCTGTTTCACACCAACAGTCAGTGTTGGTTTCTTTTAACTATGACGATGATCATTCCCTAATCTTAACCAAGTGATTTTAACCCAAACCAAGATGTTTTCTGAAATGTAACCACCTAACCCCATCAAAATAATAATAATAATAATAATAATAATAATAACAATAATAATAAACTTTATTAATATAGCACCTTTCATATCATAAAATGCAGCTTAAAGTGCTTTACAAGAGAAACAATAGAACTCAATATCACAGGTATTAAAAACAGGAGACTCAAAGATAAAAAAGAAAAAAATCCTAAACAAAAGAGGATAATACTAGTAATAAAACTATTTGATAATGGTAAAAACTATCCAAATGTATAGAAAAACATAAAACAAGTATGAGAAATATAAAAGAACTATTAAATGATAACAATGATGTTAAAAAAGGTGGAATTAATTAAAAGCAAGATCATAAAAATAAGTTTTAAGCTGTTTCTTAAAACTATCAACGAAGGTTGTTTGTGTTATTTGTGATGGGAGTTTGTTCCAAACCTTTGGTGCATATTAACAGAAAGCTGCTTCACCACACTTTTGTAATTCCTTTTTGGTACACTGAGCGAGCCAACACTAAAGGATCCAGGGGAACAGTTTGGGACATACTCAGATAAGCAATCAGGGAGGTATGAAGGTGCTAAACCATGTAGGGCCTTATAAACAAGTAAAACAATGTTAAAATCAATCCTCAATGTTACAGGCAGCCAGTATAATGACGCTAGAACTGGTGTAGTAACTTGTCTTTTCCTGGTTTTTGCTAAAATTCTGCAGCCTATCAATGGTTGTTTTTTGTTTTTTTGGTAATCCAGTATAGAGTTATTGTAGTAATCTAGGCGAGAAAACACAAAGACATGAGGCAACTTTTTGGAATCTTCCAATGAGATTTAGGGTCTAACTCTTGCACTACTCTTAAATGAGAAGAGTAATCTTTGTAACATTGTTGATATGTGGTTTAAAATCCAACTCAGAGTCCAGAATAACACCCAGGTTTTTACTTCAGGCTTATTCTGTAGAGCCAGACTTCCCAGTTTGCGTGATATCTTTTCATACCAGTTATAAGAATTTCTGTTTTGTCTTCATTTAATTTGAATAAATTGTTACTCATCCCCTGTGTCATAATCCTGTCGCAGTCTGGCTCTGTGTTCCTTGGTTGCCATTTTCCACCAGTCCACCAGATGCCCTCAGACTTTTCTCCCTGTTTTGTGAAGACTGGACTGAGTAGAAGTGTTACTTAAGTTATTTTCATGTGTATTTTGTTAAGCTATGCTGGTCAGTGTGTGGAGTCATTTCTTATATTGTTCTATTATTCACTTTAAGTAAAATACTGAGATGTATATGAACTTATGGATTAAGCTTGTTTGTTTTCTGTCTTCTGGTTTTGGTGTGTCTTTAATGAAATCTAAGTCCTGGATGATATGTCTGATAGACCATTCATGTTATATTTTAAAAAGACAGCAGGTTATATGAGATTGTCAAGTTTGTGTTGGAAGTGTTTATCTTACAGGTTCCTGTCTGTTGTGTTTTCTGGGTTTTTGGTTTTCTGTTTGCTCTTGTTTCCGTCCTGTGTTTTTGTGCTTGCTTTTCCCTCCTCCGCTCATCCACACACCTGCTCTGTATCAGCTTCATTAGTCTTGCCCTACTCCCAGTGTTTCCCTCATCCTATCAACTCCATGCCTGCTCCTTGTCTAGTCACCTGTTCCCCATTCCCTCGTTAGTTCAGCTTGTATTTTAGCCCTGGTTCTCAGTTCAGCCTTTGTTGGATCCTTGGTTTTGTTCTGTATGGTTCAGTTTGTTCGGCTCAGCTCTGCATTATTCAGTTTTTGATTTGACCTACCAACTTTGTTTTTGGCCTGCACAAGGAGTTTTTTTCTTCAGCCTTGCTCAGCCTGTAGTCTGGAGAGGCAATTTATCAAGAGATTTAAGGCATCAGCATCATCTGGTCCTACAGATAAATATAACTGAGTGTCATCAGCATAACAATGAAAATTCACTCCATGATCACAAATTTTTCCAAGTGGTAGCATATACAGACAAAACAGTAAAGGACCAACAATAGTACCCTGTGGAATACCAAAAACAGTGTCATATTTGTCTTAAACACAGGCTAACAAAATATCTTCTGCCAGTGAGGTACATATTTAACCAGTTCAGAGTTGTACCTGAGAGACCAATCTAATTTTCAAGTTGGTTTAGAAGTATTCCCAGATCAACTTTATCAAATGAAGCATTTAAACCAAGAAGTACAAGACTGGAAACATTTTTATTATCTATGTTTAAACACTGCCTTTTTCAATATCTTACTCAGAAAAGGCAGGTTGGAAATAGGCCTAAAATTGCTCAAAACAGAAGAGTCAAGATTATGCTTTTTGAGTAAAGGCTTGACAATAGCTGTTTTAAATGCATCTGAAAAGATGACTGTGTCTTTAAAGCAATTTACAATATCCCATCCATCACAAACACAACTATCCAAAACCTCCTTAAGGAAAATAGTGGGAATTGCATCCAGGGAGCAAATGGAAAACTTCAATTGCTGAATAATTTTACAGTTTCCCTTCACTAATTTTACAAAAATAATTTAAATTTCTCAGAGAGGCACTAACGGTCAGATCTTTTTGATTGTCAACATTATTTACAATACTAGCTTGGATATTAATAATCTTATTTTCAAAAAATGATGCAAACTCCTCACAGTTTGACTGTGAGGCATGGCATATTTGTTCACAAAGCTGGGAAGGATTTAAAAGGCAATATATGGAAGAAAATAAAATTCTGGGGTTGTTCCTGCTTTCACTGATAATATGCTGCCTCTCACAGCGTAAAGCTTTGTTATAGACACACAGGGATTTTGTAAGAATCTCTCAGTGGATTGTTCATTTGTTTTCCCCCCACATTTGTTCAGCTCTATAGCATTCCCTCTTGAGCAGATGTATTCATCATTCATCATTTTTCCAAGGTATTACCTTAATCTATGATTTCTTTTTAGTTTCACAGGTTCCACTATGTTGAGAGCTGATCTTCACATTAAAAAACAAACAGTAGTGATCTGATATATTAGTATCAACAGTCTCATCAACAACAATATTCACACCTCAAGAGATCACTAAATCTAGCATGTGGCCACAGTTGTGAGTTGGCCTAACAATATGTATAAAATCCACAGCCTTGCAGTCCAAGACCTTGTCAATATGCAAATTAAATTCACCAGTAATAAGAATCCTATCATGGTTGGTAAAAGAGACTGACATTTCAGACGTTTTGGTAAGAGCAAAGCTGTATGCTTTGATGGTTGATAAAACAGTAATCAACAGCACTGAAGTTTGACTTTCCAAAATAATAGCCTGGTGTTCAAAAGATAAAAAACTACCTAAACTCTTGCTTGCATTTAAAAGCATCTGATAAAATATTAGCCAGTCCTCCTCCTCTCGTCCCCTCACGCATCGAGTGGATAAAACTGGAATTTGGAGGAGAGAACTGAGCTCATGTTTCAGTCAGAAAAATAAAGTCTAGCTTATGTTCACTGATAAGAACATTTACAGCAAAAGTCTAATTAGTAAGTGCTTGGATGTTCAACAGAACCATGTTTACCTTTTGTTCATGTACAAACATTCTGGCTGGGCTACAACTTTTCAGGGGTATAATAATTACAGTGTAATTATTATTAATTATACTACAAGTATTAAAGAAGATCTGATGGCACAGAAATGAACACAGCTGATCCCAGGTGTGTGAGTGAAAGAAGCAGAGGCCCTTCAGCCAATCAGGATGCAGCATTCCCTGAAAAGCTGAATGAAGTGAAGCATTCAGACCTGTGGCCAATCACAGAGCAGTACTGCCACAATCAGCAGTGTTACCACGGTAATGAGCTCTACCTGTCTGTGTACCACCATTGGCTTTGGGGGATGCTGTGATGGCCGGAGAGCCAATCAGAGAGGAGGTGGGAGTGGCCCTGGACGCTGAGGACCAATCAAAACCTGTAGTCACCAGCAAGTACAACAATTTTCCCCAAACCTGATCCCCAAAACCCGATTCCCCAAAATCTGATGCCCCAAACCTGATTCCTCAAACCCGATACCCAAAACCTGATTCCCCAAACGTGATGCCCTAAACCTGATATCGAAAACCTGATACCCCAAACCTGATGCCCTAAATCTGATCCCTAAAACCTGATCCCCCAAACCTGATATCCAAATCCTGAAATCCAAAACCTGATCCCCCAAACCTGATGCCCCAAACCTGGTGCCCTAAACCTGATCCCTCAAACCTGATACCCCAAACCTGATGCCCTAAACCTGATCCCTCAAACCTGATCCCCCAAACCTGATGCCCCAAACCTGATGCCCTAAACCTGATCCCTCAAACCTGATCCCCCAAACCTGATGCCCCAAACCTGATGCCCTAAACCTGATCCCCCAAAACCTGATACCCCAAACCTGATGCTCCAAACCTGATGCCCAAAACCTGATGTCCCAAACCTGATGCCCCAAACCTGATGCCCTAAACCTGATCCCTCAAACCTGATCCCCCAAACCTGATGCCCCAAACCTGATGCCCTAAACCTGATCCCCCAAAACCTGATACCCCAAACCCGATGCTCCAAACCTGATGCCCTAAACCTGATGCCCAAAACCTGATGTCCCAAACCTGATGTCCCAAACCTCATACCCAAAACCTGATGCCCCAAACGTGATGCCCTAAACCTGATATCCAAAACCTGATACCCCAAACCTGATGCCCTAAACGTGATCCCTCAAACCTGATGCCTAAAACCTGATCCCCCAAAACCTGATACCCCAAACCCGATGCTCCAAACCTGATGCCCAAAACCTGATCCCCCAAACCTGATGCCCCAAACCTGATATCCAAAACCTGATACCCCAAACCTGATGCCCTAAACCTGATCCCCCAAACCTGATACCCCAAACCTGATCCCCCAAACCTGATGTTCCAAACTTGATGCCCCAAACCTGATGCCCCAAACCTGATTCCCCAAACCTGATGCCCCAGACCTGACCCCCAAAACCCGATTCCCAAAATCTGATCCCCCAAACCTGATGCCACAAACCAGATGCCACAAACTTGATTATTCGGAATTGATCTCCAAAACCTGATGCCCTAAACCTGATCCCTCAAACCTGATACCCCAAACCTGATGCCCTAAACCTGATCCCTCAAACCTGATGCCCAAAACCTGATCCCCCAAACCTGATTGCCCAAACCTGATGTTCCAAACCTGATGCCCCAAACCTGATGCCCCAAACCTGATTCCCCAAACCTGATGCCCCAGACCTGACCCCCAAAACCAGATTCCCAAAATCTGATCCCCCAAACCTGATGCCACAAACCAGATGCCACAAACTTGATTACTCAGAATTGATCTCCCAAACCCGATGCCCTAAATCTGATCCTCTAAACCCAATTCCCCAAACCTGATGCCACAAAACTGATAACCCAAACCTGATGCCACTTGATGCCCCAAACCTGATCCCCCAGACCTGATGCCCCAAACCTGGTGCCCTAAACCTGATCCCTCATACCTGATGCCCAAAACCTGATGTTCCAAACCTGATGTCCCAAACCTGATGCCCTAAATCTGATCCCTCAAACCTGATGCCCAAAACCTAATACCCAAACCTGATCCCCCAAACCTGATTGCCCAAACCTGATGTTCCAAACCTGATGTCCCAAACCTGATGCCCTAAATCTGATCCCTCAAACCTGATGCCCAAAACCTAATACCCAAACCTGATCCCCCAAACCTGATTGCCCAAACCTGATGTTCCAAACCTGATGTCCCAAACCTGATGCCCTAAATCTGATTCCTCAAACCTGATGCCCAAAACCTAATACCCAAACCTGATCCCCCAAACCTGATTGCCCAAACCTGATGTTCCAAACCCCATTCCCAAAATCTGATCCCCCAAACCTGATGCCACAAACCAGATGCCACAAACTTGATTACTCAGAATTGATCTCCCAAACCAAATGCCCTAAATCTGATCCTCTAAACCCAATTCCCCAAACCTGATGCCACTTACTTGATGCCCCAAACCTGATGCCCCAGATCTGATCCCCCAAACCTGATGCAACAAACCAGATGCTGCAAACGTGATTACTCAGACTTGATCTCCCAAACCTGATGCCCTAAATCTGATCCTCTAAACCCAGTGCCCCAAACCTGATGCCACAAAACTGATAAGCCAAACCTGATGCCGCTTACTTGATGCCCCAAACCTGATGCCCCAGATCTGATCCTCCAAACCTGATGCCCCAATGCTGAAGCCCCAGATCTGATGCCTCAAATCTGATCCTCCAAACCTGATGCCCCAAATCTGATCCTCCAAACCTAATGCCCCAAACATGAAGCCCAAAATCTGATCTTCCGAACCTAATGCCCCAAACCTGAAGCCCCAAATCTCATGACTCAAATCTGATCCTACAAATCTGATGCCACAAACCTGGTGCCCTAAGCCTTATCCCCCCCAAACCTGTCTGCCCAAACCTGATACCCTAAACCTGATCCCCCAAACCTGATGCCCGAAACCTGATCCCCCTCAAACCACGCCCGATCCCCATCATTACCTCCATCCAGGCTGCGACTGAGCATATTCCTCTTGCTGATGCATCGTGGGAAATGCGGTGCAGGTCTGGAGATCTGAGCGCTAGCTCTGCGACTTTGGATCTGAGTCCGACCACTGTACCGAAACTTTGAACCCAGAGACAGGAACCGCTTCGGTGGTTCCTCTGGAGACACCAGCCTGAGAGACAGATAGACAGGCAGGGTTATTTCACAGATCATTAGATGAATTTTGCTCTGATGTTGTAACATAGATCTATACTAAAACTAAAACTACATTTCTCCATCTTGATGCAACATTGCTGCTGGAGTCACCGCCTGAAAAGATAAAACTTTCTGTTGCAGCCAACCAATCCAAAATTCTCACATAAGTAAATGCATCAAAATTCAATGTTCTTACCTCATACGTTTCGAGTATCAGATGACTCTTCACCTGTAACATCCAGTTTTTTGACTAATTATGAAATTAAATATCCTTTTGCTAGTTAAATAAGATAAACTAAACTTTAACTTTGTCTCTCCCATCTTTTTATCTGTTTCCATAGCAACAGGTAAGACCTGCTCAGGTGTACATTTCAACTATTCTACATAAACACACACACAGACACTGACCTGAAGAAAGAGTGATGCTCCACACACACTTTCCACAGTCTCTTCGCTGATCTGTGGTTCAGCAGCTTAAAACCAATTGTAGACTCAAACTGGTCAAACTGGAGACAAACGGATTGAAACTGGTCAGACAGACAGACCAATTTTTATTTGTTTTTATAGTAAATGTTATTTTGTTAACACTTTCTTTCTTTTCAGGCTGAACAACAACAATTAATTTTACATAAAATATGAATATTTATGATTGTGGTAACTTGCAGCGCCATCGTGGTCAGGGTTTAGTCACATGACTCTCAAATGTGTCATTTAAGGGTGGGGGGGGGGGGGGGGGGGGGGGGGGGGGGGGAGTGCAGGTTCTGACCTCTTCTTCTATGGTGCTGAGCTGTGTGCAGCTGTCTCACCTCTCCAGGTCGGATCTTGATGTAGAAGTTGTTCCTCT